>NW_005871193.1:2009537-2034443 GCF_000147115.1 Myotis lucifugus | reverse complement strand
TATAGGGGTGTGGTAATGGTCCAGTTGAGAGGTGAGGGTGGCTTGGACTAAGGCAGTAAAAGACATGATGGCAGAAAGAGGACCAATTTCAGAGGTAGAATCCCAGGGCCCGGTGATCACTTGTATCTACTTTTGATTTATTTGTATTGTTCTGACACACACTTTTCACTAATTTGCTCAAGGAGAGTCCTGGGAAGTATATTTTCTGAGTACAGTTATTATGAGTGGCAATTTGCTCAGGTATAGAATTTTTGGGTCACACAACCGCTTGCCTTCACAATTCAAAAGGCTGTTCTGTTGTCTTCTAGCATTTAGAGCTATGGCAGGAAAAATATGATGCAAATGTGACTTTTTTCCTTCCTGCATATTTATTTTAGGGTTTGGTAATATTTTTAGATTTAAAATTTTTACAGGAAAAAAGAAAAAAAATGAAAATAATTTTTTATAGGAATAGGTCTGAGGGTAGTTCCTTTCTTTTTTTAAATATATTTTATTGATTTTTTTACAGAGAGGAAGGGAGAGGGATAGAGAGTTAGAAACATCGATGAGCATGAATCAGCTGCCTCCTGCACACGCCCCACTGGGTATGTGCCCGCAACCAAGGCACATGCCCTTGACCGGAATCGAACCTGGGACCCTTGCATCCGCAGGTTGACGCTCTATCCACTGAGCCAAACCAGTTAGGGCGGTAGTTCCTTTCTTAATCTGCCCAACACAATGTTATTTAGCCTAACCAGCATCCATTCCTCTTTCTTTTGCAGTCAGCACCCCTATTGTCCTCTGGGAAATTTTCTCTCTTACTTGGAGTCTGTGTGAGCACTGGATAGAGCTGACCAACCTCTCATTCTAGGACAGTGGTTCTCAGCCTTGGCTGTACATTAGAATCACCTGGGAATCTTTTTAAAATCCTGATTTCTGGGCCTCATCCTCCGGAAATTCTGTTTCTTTGTTACTAATGTTGTGGCCCCACCCCATAACAAAGAAACAGAATTTCCGGAGGATGAGGCCCAGAAATCCGGATTTTAAAGATTCCCAGGTGATTCTAATGTGCAGCCAAGGTTGAGAACCACTGTTCTAGGAGGAGTGAGCTGCCAATGAAACTAATGCAACAACCCTTCTCAGCTGCCTAGAGTGATTCAAAGGTGAGTGGCCCAAGCCAAGCCAACCCAATCAAAGTTAATGAGGATTAACCCAAGGTTAATGCCGCAGGGACTAGAAAAGAGACTCTCTCCTCCTGTTGGATTTGGAAAACTGAAAGAATATTAGCCTGAAGCTACTAGGTACCTCCTCATGGGAACAACTTACCCAAGAATGAAGTCAACCCCGAGAAAAGCCAGAACTGAAGAGAAGGATTTCTGGTGAACCAGCTGACGTTGTTATGTGAGCCAATAAAATCCCCTTTTTCTTTAAGCCAGTTTGAGCTGGGACTCTGACACAACCCAAAGGTTCCATTTTTTAAAATAAGATTTTGCTTCAGACCAATAAACGTTCTACATATGGCTTCTGCTCTAAAGGATTCTGTTAATTACTTTGAAACTCCTATTATTTGGAGGTTGGCTCTTTGATATCTGTCTTTCGTAATTACTCTATTCTTTCATTTTCATTTCTTTATCTCTTGCTTTTGTGTTCTAGGAAATTTATTTTCAGTTTATCTTTTACGCACTAATTTAGTGTCATGCATTTTTCATTCGCAAGTCGTGGCTTCCAGTTTAGAGTTTAATTCGGTAGCCATGGTTTCCAGCCTAATAACATTTCTCTTCCACTCAGATGTAATCTTTTAGCGTATAGTACTCTTTGATAAATTAAGAAAAAAAGAGTGGAGTATTTATTTTCCTGATCAATAATTTCCCTTACCATATTATTGAATTCCCCTCAGCCTACTTTGTCTTTATAACACCCACCACTGAGGATGATTGATAGATAGATGATAGATAGATAATTTCCCAGGATCTAGAACAGCCGTGGGCAAACTACGGCCCGCGGGCTGGATCCGGCCCGTTTGAAATGAATAAAACTAAAAAAAAAAGAAAAGACCGTACCCTTTTATGTAATGATGTTTACTTTGAATTTATATTAGTTCACACAAACACTCCATCCATGCTTTTGTTCCGGCCCTCCGGTCCAGTTTAAGAACCCATTGTGGCCCTCGAGTCAAAAAGTTTGCCCACCCCTGATCTAGAACGAATACCTGGCACAAGTGGCATTCAAGAACTATTTTTTAGACATGTAAATGGATTTTCTAAATGTATTAATATGCTCAGGGTATCCTTGAGAAGGTTAAACTAAGCACAAAAAATGATAAAGAACAACCCAAGGCCAATTGCAAAGTCAGAAATACATTCATGATGAAGAGGTGAATGAATTGTACAGATACAAGTGTACTCTGGAGTCAGAGCCAGGTGTGGGCAGGGGACAATACTTAGTGCTTAAACCAGCGGTTCTCAACCTGTGGGTCGCGACCCCTTTGGGGGTTGAAGGACCCTTTCACCCTTAGACCATCGGGAAACACATATATAATTACATATTGTTTTGTGATTAATCACTATGCTTTAATCATGTTCAATTTGTAACAATGAAATTGGGGGTCACCACAACATGAGGAACTGTATTAAAGGGTCGCGGCATTAGGAAGGTTGAGAACCACTGGCTTAAACGATTAGAACAGTGTCCATGCAGGAGCCCAGGACAAAGTGGAACTTTGAAGAAGGGGTATGTTCGGGACAGGAAGGGGGCTGGTGGATTCTCCTTCCAAAGAGCATTCCTCTGGGGTTCAGATCATTCTGCCCACGGGCATCAGCACACTTCCTCAA
This sequence comes from Myotis lucifugus, assembly GCF_000147115.1. Classification (NCBI taxonomy): domain Eukaryota; kingdom Metazoa; phylum Chordata; class Mammalia; order Chiroptera; family Vespertilionidae; genus Myotis; species Myotis lucifugus. Next base: position 2,031,633 of record NW_005871193.1, on the reverse strand, counting down.
TCCTTCAGAGGCACAGCTACTTTTCCTGTAATGTACTAAAACTCCAGGACCCAAACAAATAGAGAATTTTAGATTGAAAAATCTCAACCCATCTTCTACTCCTCCACCCCCAAAGGAAAGTGCAGGGGGCTCTCTTGTGTCTGTGTTTGATTCATGGGTCACTATGTCAGGCACCTCTGGTCAGGAACGCATTTAAGCACCAAATCTCCTCCTTACTAGGCCTGTACTATGCCTAAAATGGCACTGACATCAATAAAATCTTGTTATTGGGAGTAAAGATTCAGCCTATGACTCAAGTGATGCACATGTGGGGGGAGGGACTTCATACACGTTAATTTCTTCCATCTATAGTCACTTTCAGCTTCTCACTACCCATATGATTTCAATGCACCCAACCTGGGGGTAGTCCCCAGGTAGGAAATCTAAGGAGGTGCAGAAAACAGATGAAAATCTAGAGAAAAACAAATTGAAATGGTTAACCATGAGGCCAGAAATGTCTATGCTGGGAAGGACTTCAGAGTCCATCGGACCCCAACTCTCCCAGTGCAGGGACTCCCTATGCCATGACTTGTTCAGGTGTCACCCAACACGGCTCCATGACTTGCAGATGCTAATCCCTTAAGCAACACCAGGCTGGCTGCTCCGGAATCCCCAGGGAGCTTTATGTGGACGCCCACGTCCCACCCCTGAAAGTCTGAATTCTGTAGATCTGCCGTGAGGCCTAGGCATGTTTGTTTGTTTTTTAAACTTCAGGTTATTTTGAAGTGCATCCAGCTTGCAATTCACTTCCTTGAAGAGTTCCAGCCTAGATCACCCCATCCTTGGTGATATAAAACAAAAGCAAAAACACTATAGTCCCTAAAACTCATGCAAGCAGGCAGCTCTTCCATTCTTTAGCAGTGTTTTCTCTAATATTTTTTATCTATTATGGACAGCAGCCCAATTAATGTTTTCTGCTCTCCCCAACCGAAGCCATGATCTAACCTAAAGCATCACCTGAGGCCTGTGTCTGGCCCTCTCCATCTCAGCTTGCCTTCTGTGTTGCGGGCCAGCTAAGATGCTGACAGGAACAAAAATGACTTGTTTTTTAGAGTGGGGATACAAGCTGTGACTGAGATGACGCACACAGGTTCACGGAGGGAGACTCTCACATCCGACCTACCTTCTTCCGTCCACAGAGAATCACGTTGCTACTCTAACCACATCACTAATTCCGAAAGAAGGGGACTCCTACACATGGCCTCCAGGTCAATGCCGCTGATTGGGGCAGGGACCTGGATGGCATCCAGCCCCAAGTTCCTGGCACTTCAAGTTCTCTTGGTGCCAGCAGCTAAAACCCATGGGTATAACTGCACCGCAGAAGGCATGTTCTCAATTTGTAGAATCTCTGGGGCGTTCATTTTAAAAGACAGACTCAGGCGCCCAAAAGCTTTCTGAATATCAGGGGTGGGATCAGGAAATCTTGAAGGAGCAGTCCCAAGTAATTCTGAATAAGGCTGGTTTTGAACTTCAATCACTTGGGACTAAATCCCTATAAGGAAAAGTACATAGAGAAGGGGACAACTTTCTTTCTGCCCTCCCAGGGCCATTGCTCCCTCTCTTCTTGAGACCTTGGCCAGGTGTCTTATATTTTTACATCCCCCTCCAGGATTCCATATTTGTCCATGCTCTCCTACCTTGGTGCCTTTGCCCATACTGCTTCTTCCACCTGGAATGCCTTTTCCCCATTTTCTGCTAATTGGAATTCTTCCCGAAGCTGTCTTCCTGCTATCCAACAGATAAATGCCCAGATAAGCCATCCTTCATTAACAAATAGAGTATTTACTGAGAGTCTATTATATGTCAGGCACTGTTGCTCTGCCCAGGAATACAGAGATGATTGAGGTCTAGTCCCGGAGCTCAACAAATTCAGTTGACTTAACATAAAAACAAATAACTCTTAACACAATGAGGTGAGAGTAGCAACAAAAGTCTAAAGTGCTGGGAGAGTACAGAAGAGGGAGCTCTTGGGTCAAATGGGTTGAGGAAGCCATCACAGAGACAAGGTACCTTTGGGTTGTCCTGGAGGATGAGTGATGATTGACGGGCAGAGAAAAGGAAAAGGGTGTCTAAGATTGTCCCGGATCCCAAACATCTGAGCTAGACAGTAGTACCAGCATGGATGAAGACTAATCTGGAGTAGGGAGGGAATGGAGGCAGAGCTGGAAAGGTAGGAGGGGACCAGAGTGTGAATGGTGTTGGGACAGAGAAGAGGAGACCTAGAATCCCACAAGGAACACCATCTAAGGGCAGGAGCAGCCTCTAGACATCACTTATTTCTAGCCCTCGTGATAACATTAGCTAAGAGGCCATGGGATGCAGGATTGTAACTCGAAGTGTTACTGGTGGTGTTGGTGGTGAAATTGGACCTTGGCTCTTGAGTTCAGCAAAGAAAATTCAGAGACAAGAACTCAAATTATAAAAGAAAGTTTCTTTAGAACATTACGGAGGTGGTAGAAGAGAGCCAGCTGGGCTGCGTAGGCTTAGGAAACAAGTTAAACAAGGGCCCTTGGAGCTTAGAAGAGAGAAAGGCAAAGGGGGAAGGAAGAGGGGGGAGGGAAAGGTGTGGGCATGCTCCTGAGGGGAGACCTGGGTCCTCCACCGGGAGGGTTTTAAAGGCTGGGTGTTTAGGGGATGTCTCAGGAGAGGATCTCAATAAGATATTCATCAGCTTTATGCAGTTGCGCCAAATTGAGATTTATTCTCTTGACTTCATCCGTCCTTGGGTGTGGTTGTCACATTGGCACTAATTGGATGTTTGTTATCTATCTCCCTGAGTAGGGTGATTTAAGCTGTTTATCCTGTGGTTGGGGAGGAGAAGTGTAAATCATTTATTTACTCGTAAGTGTCCTTGGTTAGGGAAGATAGGATTTTGCGATTTACTGGACGGCTGTAGACTGCTTGGCCATTTAACTATGTCTCCGTTTCCCTACTCCACTTGTCTTGGCTTCCTAGCCTGTCTCAGAGGGACATGAGGGTATGGAGAGCCACTTCTGCTGAACTTTTTTTTCTTTTTTAACTAAAAATAGACAGCTTTTCTTTTGATTTCTTAAATTCAATTGCAAAAGTTAGAAAATCCCACTCCACTCACAAGGGAGTGAAAGTTGGAAGATTCAGTACTTTCTGAAGAAGGTCGCAATTTGGGAGTGAAAATGTTATCTCACCGCCCAGTCAACTCTGTGATCCAGAGGCCAACCACAGAGCCGGTGCAGCACAGTGCCTCGTCCTGGGGTCTTTTCACAAATGTTTCTGGCCACATATTTTTGCTGGTCTCCAGGCTTTGCCTGGCTCCATGCCTGAAGCAGCCAACATCATTGTCCTCTAGACTCGATGGCAGCTGGCTGTCACCTCCTAGGGTAAGCTACACAAGGCCAGGCAAAGCCCCAGCCAACGTCACCATGCTTTGCCGCCATGTTCCTTGTGCTCCAGGCATGCTGAGTATCTCATCACACCCCCAGCAGCCCTTTCACAAAGCTTGAAGTCTCCTTTGCGTGTGCCTGTCTGGAAAGGTCTGATCACTGTCACTCCTAGTTCCTTCCCCCTGCCCCAAACCCCAAACACACACACACACACACACACACACACACACACACACACACTCACATACACAACTCACACTCTCCCTGGTAAACTCCTACCTACCCTTCAAGTTTAGCCACGTGTCACAGTACATAGTTCTCAGTGAGAGCTCCTTCAGTCACCCCCTCCTCCCCAGGGGATCCATTGCTCTCTCTGAAGTAATCAGTACTTCTCCCCACCCCTCTAACAGCACTGTCCCATGGCGCAAAAACATGTCAGATGATCTGTCTGTGACTCCCAGGGAAACCGGGCTCCTTCGGGGCTAAAGATGTACATGTCTCTAGTCTTAGCATCCAGCATAAAGTCCGATCCATAGCAAACACTGTCTGTGGATGGTCTCCACCACTAAGTTGGGAGCTCAATAGGGAAAGAACTTTCTTTGTCTTATTTCATGTTGTAGCCTCTGCACAGCCAGGACAGCGCCTGGTATGTAAAAGGCCCTCAATAAAAATTGGCTGAATTAATTAATTCATTGAATTTGTTGGATTTAATCAACTCAAGACATAGTGATGAAATGAAAGGCTTGGCCAAGCTGTTTGAGTTTTCTGAAAATTGATTTATTTGGGGATTATCATGACTTCAAATATTTATTGAACACACACCTTTTTTTGCATAAGCCATAAGATATATAAAGGAAAATAAGCAAGAAGCTTCTAGATATGTGGGATGGGAAATAAGATGTTTAAAGCAATATTAACACAAGGTAGGAAGCAATAAGTAGTGGCGAAGGGGCAGATAAAGTGCTATGGAAGGTCAGGAGAGAGGGGACTTCTTCTAAAGTCTTCTTCTGGTTGTTGGGCGTCTTCATGGAAGACACACCATTTATGATTTTCCAGTCTGACCCTGGCAACACATGACCCTGGTCCTCTGGGTGTAGCTGATTGGACGGGGTCACCTGACCTGGACTGAGCCATTAGTCTCTGTCCCCCAGGATTGGATTTAGAGACTAGTCAGTTTATTTTTTCAATCTTCACCCAAGAATATGGTTTTCTTATTGATTTTAGAGAGAGAAGAAAGGAGAGGGAGAAATCGACTTGGGTGTCAATCGGTTGCTTCCTGCACCCACCCCAACTGGGGATCGAGCCACAACTTGGATATGTGCTCTGACCTAGAATCAACCCCTTGACCTTCAGGCAGAGACTAACCAGTTTTTGCTGGCCCCTGGAATGAAAGACAAATGACCTCCGAAGCTGTGCAGTTGCGGTCTTTTACAAACTTCTCGGAGATGCAGAGAATGCTGGTCTGTAGAGAGAGGAGAATGCATGGGGAACAAGAACAAAAAACAGAAAGGAGTAGCCATGTGGCCTCAGCCAGCAAGAGGCTGAGGCCGGACTTTCCGGTGGCTTCCGTTCCTCATTTCAGCCCTCAGCGACCTGCAGCAGCAGCTTCTGACCACGGACCTCCTGAGACTCCCAGGCTTCTTACAGTGATACCCGCTTTTTGTCTTGGAGCAGTGGTTCTCAACCTTCCTAATGCCGCGACCCTTTAATACAGTTCCTCATGTTGTGGTGACCCCCGATTTCATTGTTACAAATTGAACATGATGAAAGCATAGTGATTAATCACAAAAACAATATATAATTATATATGTGTTTTCCGGTGGTCTTAGGCGACCCCTGTGAAAGGGTCGTTCGACCCCCAAAGAGGTCGCGACCCACAGGTTGAGAACCGCTGTCTTAGAGAAAGAAACTGTATCACTGCAGCCAGCATGGAGGTGGAGGCTCTGCAGATGCGAGGAAATGGGCCATGGCCAAGATGGGGACTGATGGGGAAGGAATGTGAGGGTATGTGGTCTTCATTTCCACTCCACATTCCCTCCCTCCCCTTCAGCACCTCCCGTCCAAAGGGCCTCCATATGCTCAAACCCAACCAGCAGCCTAGCAGCTAGGGACCTGCATGGCTCAGACCTAGACAGTCCTGGAGATTGGTGGGTGTCTGGCAGCTCCGTTTTATGGGACCCTGGAATAAACTGGGCATCTCTTGTTCCAGAGAATGACTCTACAGTCAATTCCAAATGATTCACCCCATGGAACAGAGGTCAGGAGTATTTGCATACATGCATGCTTATGTATATCCACACATGTGGACGGTGAGGAACACGTGACTTCATATGTAATACTCCCTCTATATATCTTCTGGGAATCATGCCAGTGCATGCAAGCATCTATCTATGCAGAAAATCCTAGAGTCATCATTACAAAGCAAGTCATTATTACTAAGCCCTCACCTTCTGGTGGCTTTGAGGTCTGCAAAAGTGCATACACAGAAACCTCTTTACAAAAATTTAACCCAGCTACTCTGAGTGGAATCACACCTTCAATCAAGGCTAGTACTGTGTGGGAGAGTCGAGGAGGAGAGTTCAGTAGTGCTTCTCAAGGGCTTGTGGGGTTCTGACATTTGGTTCATTGGGTGGGGGAGGGGCACAGCCAGGTTTGATGGACCCTGAGGCATATTCAATGGGATGGAGAGTTCTCTTTTATATATATATATATATATATATATATATATATATATATATATATATAAATGTATATATATATACATTTACTAACATAATACTAGGTTAAGGGCTGGTGCAAGTGAGAGACCCTGAAGCTTTAGGGTTATTAGCTTCGCAAGAAATCGACTTGGGTGTCGGGGGATGGGAGCTTAAACTTAAACTTCACTTTCCTTCTTCTGTCCTTGTCATTTCCATACCAGTTGAAGTCCCCAGGGGATTTGTGGTTCCACAAAAGTACCATTTTTATCCTAAAGGTGATGCAGTGTGGGCTTCTACAAGCCTCCTGCAGACTAGAGAGGGCAAGCAGATGAAACACCTGGCCAGATGGTAAACATGAGCCAGGCAGCTTGAGAGGGAGAGAAATGAGCAGTATTCCTCCCATTCCTGACACTCCTTAAACTTGCCAGTTTCCAAACTTTTTCATCCTGTTTGCCTTTACTTCTACCGCTCATAGATCATTCCCTGTGGTCGCCGGCGGAGGTGGAGGGTGGCAGTGTGACTATAATTAAGAATGCGAGCTTGGAACCAGCCCAGTTCTTGCCACTTCTTAGCGAAATGACGTTAGGCAAGTTATTTCAGCTTTCTCTGTGACTTTTGTTTCCTCTCTGCAAAACTGAGATAAAATTTGACCCCACCTCGTAGTGTTATTGTGCCAATAATTCAAGGGAAATGTGTAACGCAGTAAATGCTTGTGAGGTTGACTCCCATGCATCATAATTCCCAGCACTGTGGGCCAACAGCTGTTGGGTTTAACGCTCTGGTTTTCATAAGGACCATGCTCTCCTCTTGTTGAAGTCTCTTCACTATCCCTCTGTCTGAGGAACTCAAAGCATTTGAAACTGTAGATAATGAATTTGGGATGATTCTCCCAGTTTTACAGCTGACCAAGGTAAGGCTCAGAGCTGTTAAGGGCAGGACCAAAGCTTCAGAAGGAGCAAAGACATGTCTACAAGAGGAAGCAAAGCCCCATGTCCTCACAGTGCTGTCTGCTGAACTGGGAGCAGAGTAGGGTTGTCCCTGTAGAAGCTTTTACTCTGCTGGGATCTGTGGGGAAGGAGGAGAAGGCAGCAAATGTTTCAGAGGAAGTCACCCGTGCCCACAACCTACCATAGTTGTGTTCTGCTTCCTCCTTCAACTCCAACTCAGACAAGCCAACACAGAGGGTTCTGGATTCCCTGAGCCATCAGGAGTTCCGTGGCCCTGATCAATTGCTCTGTCACTAGCTGGCTCTGAGATCCTGTTTCTTTTGTCTCTAAAATCAGAGATTGGGCTTGCTGGCAGCCAGGGTTCTCATCTTAACCTCTCATCTCACAAAGTCTCATGGAGAAAGGGCCAGAACCAATATCCCAGAATGTTACACCTCCCCAAACCACTACACTCTCTTGGATTCCCTTTATGTCTCAGAGAGTCCTCATCCCTGATGGGACATGGCCTGAAATGACCACCGGCTGTCATCCGTTGTCCATGGAACCTCTAGTGTTTGTGCATAAGAGCAGTGGATATGGAGGCAGCAGTAGAAGCTTGGTTGGGTCTTGAGCAAGAAACAAAAATTAGGGAGCTGAGGTGCTTCCATTTGGAGAGCAATTTTTCAAGTGATATATATTAGGCAAATAAACATGGAAATTTTTCAAGTGATATATATTAGGCACCTGTCTACTCCCATACTACCAGGTAACTCAGTATCAAGTTACAATTTGCGATATTTAGACATCTGCAGGAATCACTGGACTTTCTGAGATGTGGGATACTGAAATGGGCAACCACAGGTAAATTCGGAAACCCTTGATGCCTCTGACTTCCATGTGTTCTACTTAGGAGGATATGTAACATGATCCTGACCCCACCTCTCCCCACCATGGATTCTCTTTCTGCCTGGGAATTCTAGAATTCTTCATGAGTTGAGCAACAAAGTACAAAGGAAGACTGACTTGTCAAAAAGAATAGGTTTGGCAATTAATGTGTCACAGAGTGACCCCAGACAAGTTACTTAACTTGAAAATCAAGGATGTTCACATCCTGTTCAGCAGCAAGGCCTCTGCAATTCAGGGGTTGATCCCTGACCCTTAGAGCCTGACCTGACCTGGCATGGGAGTCAGGGAGGGTTCTTCTTCCTCAAAGTCTTACCCTAGCCTGACCCTCAGCACAAAGAGACCTGGATCATCAGGCAATGCTACCCGCCTCCTGGACTGTGAGCATCCCTCAGTTTGTAGCCCTGAGCTGGATGAAGAGTAAGGATTCAGAGGAAGAAGATGATGGCTTTCACAGCCTCCTAGAATGACGGGGGAAAGCAAGTTATGGACTCTACCTTTGAGATGAGAGGCTAAGATGGGAACCTTGGCTATCATCAAGCCCATCAACACAAATGAGGATAATAAAGAACACATTGAAATAATCCTACAGGACCTCATGGAGAAAAAAGCACTACTAAGTGAACATTAAGATAGCTCAATAAAGGGTGTAGAATGAACTGAATTAATCAGAGAAGGCATCTCGGATAAGGTGTGTCTTAAGACTGATAATAGAAGGAATAAGGAGAAGAAAGTCATTAATTAAGATACAATTGAGAGAACAAGAATGGGTTGTGGGAATAACCTGAGGGCAAGCTCCAATCCTGGGGTAGGAGAGTCCACAGCTATTCATGAGTAGAGTTCATATGAGTTCACAGCATGTTATTCCCAAACCCTGAGTCTCTCTCCCATCTGTAGAATGAAGAAGAAGGTAAACTAGCTAGTTCCTCCAGCCCTTCCAATTCCAGCATTCTACATTTTACAATCCTGATGTATAGGGAAGAGTTTGAAGGTGAGTTGGCTTGGGTACAGTAGAAAATAGGTGGTAAGTAAAAGAGGATAGGCCAGGCGTTTGAGGCATCTAATCTAAGAGTAATCCAGGTATATCAGCTTGGGCTGAACAAACTCAAAGCCCACCTCTGACCAAGCACCATCCAGAACGGGTCCCTGTAAAGCACCCCCAGAACAAAAGGCAACTGTACATGACAGAATAAACTCAGTTGGATATAAAGAAACTAGAGTGTGTCAAGAAGGTGGAGCTGGGTCTAGAAAGGTACTACAGTTTTAAGATGACTCATTTGTCCCCTCTAACAACAGACCACTGCCCGCAGACTGTTGCCAGCAAAAACAGTGCAAGCCCTAGCTGCCAGGTGTTACTCTAGGTTCACATTATTCAGTTGGTCCACATGTCTGGATCTAGATTGGCCCCTGTGTCTTAGGCGTTTGCATAGAGAAAAGAGAGCCCCTGAGAGAGAGGCCTGGTCAGGACAGCCAGGATTGCTTCAATAGGAACAGGGAGATCAGGTGGGGCTGGGGAGGCCTGGTGTGATCTGCAGAGCACAGGTTTGGGGATCCCTCATCCTGCCCTGAAAGTTGCACTCACTGGCCTTTGCCCTGAGATTCCTGGCATTTTCCAACCCACAGCACCTTTGCCAATTCAAACGTGTGCCATGGGCAGGAACAAAGCAAGGGGCTTGGTACAGGTCATGAAACACGGTCCAGGGAAATCCCCAAACAGAAGCGCCCCAGCTGGTTTCCCCATCACTTTGGGTAACTTTCCATTGCCACACATCCACCCCCAAACCCCAGGTTTCTTCTAAAGAACCTATTGCTCACTTCGTGACCTGTTGAGCATGGGACTCTAAATCAGCAATGAACCTGGTTCCTGAACTTGGGAAACTACAGTCTACATCAGTGATGGCGAACCTTTTGAGCTTGGCGTGTCAGCATTTTGAAAAACCCTAACTTAACTCTGGTGCCGTGTCACATACAGAAATTTTTTGATATTTGCAACCATAGTAAAACGAAGATTTATATTTTTGACATTTATTTTATATATTTAAATGCCATTTAACAAAGAAAAATCAACCAAAAAATGAGTTCGCATGTCACCTCTGACACGCGTGTCATAGGTTCGCCATCACTGGTCTACATGGAAGACAAAGCCTACGTTCAGGCCATAAGTAGGGAGAACCCAAGCAGGAAACAATACTCGAGGGCCAAACTGAAAATATAAGAGGCTGAGAGCTGGAGCAGTGGGAGGAGGCTTCATGGAGGAGGGGATCTAGAGCACGATGGCCTGGAAATCCAGGAATGCAGAGGGGGCAGGAAGGCAGGGCAAGTAGCTTAGGGAGCAGGAGACAGAAACCCAAGTATTGAATGGGACATGCCATAGAGAGAAACTGGAATGAAATAAACCACCATACGTTGAGTGCCTACAATATGCCACTCGCTGTGCCAGGCACTTTCTGTTATTTCCTGTTATCCTCCCAACGAGAGTGGTAATATCTTTATTTCCGGTTTGCAAGGCCTTTGCCCCCAGGGTGTTTACCCACACCTGGCGTCAGCCCGGTCCCGCTCTCCTTTTCCTGCTGCTCAGCTTCTCTGCTGCTCAGCTTCTCCATCTTGTCACCAGGAACATTCCTTCCTGGCCATTGGATGAGGTCATTCATCATCTGCGGCTGTTAACGAGGTGTTACCATCACAGCTCCCCAAACTACGGCTATGACTAATCAAGTAGTGTCGCAGATTCAGAAAGCGTTAATAATTATTACAATTATTTTTTTTCAAGCCTTTGTGTTTTTTCTCACTTTTGAGGCTCCAGGCATGAGATGAAGAGTGAAAGGAAGGCCCAATTATTCTCAGAAGTGAGAGGACATACCGTTTGTTCAGCCTCCCACCCAGCCTTGTGGTGGGTGAGGGGAGTGCCCACCGGGGTCCTATTTGACTCTTCAAACAGCATCTTGATGGAGGGCTGAGTGGCACTGAGCAATCTGGGGGCTGGGGTGAGTCAGGCCAGATGGCGGAATCGGAGGCATTCTAGCAGAACGTGGCCCTGAGGCGTGCAGTCGGGGAATCCCTCAAGGGAACCGACCATGCTGAGCCGAAGGAAAACCCTGTCTTGCTACATGATGCCTGATTCATGGCTTTCCCCTCCTGGGACTTGGCTCACGTGCTACCTCTGAAGCAGACAGCACCAGCTGCCTCATATTATTTTTTAAATCATCATCCCCCCAAATTCCCCAGACAGAAACTCTACCTGAGATGAAGATACTGAAGTATCAGACATTATAAAAGTCACCTGCAGGCCCTGACCGGTTTGGCTCAGTGGATAGAGCGTCGGCCTGCAGACTGAAGGGTCCCAGGTTCGATTCCGGTCAAGGGCATGTACCTGGGTTGCGGGCACATCCCCAGTAGGAGGTGTGCAGGAGGCAGCTGTCGATGTTTCTCTCTCATCGATGTTTCTAACTCTCTATACCACTCCCTTCCTCTCTGTAAAAAATCAATAAAATATATTTTTTTAAAAACGTCACCTGCAGAAGGCCTGGTCAGGATCTGACTCCAGGACCACCCCAGGTGACTGCTAGTGGCCGGCTTGGGTACTTGACAAACATATCCACAATCACCACCCTTCTGCTCCACTCTGTGATGGAGCCCGAAAGCCCTCCATCCCACTGTTATTAGAATGCAAACCATTCCCCTCAAAGGAACAGAAAAGGTGACAGGAGACTAACATTTATGGGGTACTTTCTAGGTGCTGGGCACCATCTGGTGAGCTTTAAATCCTTCATTTCAGCGCATGGTTACATAGTCCTGTAAAATGGATGATTCTGACTCTTACTTGGAGAAAAATCTGAGGCTCGGCGGTTCCCGTTTGCCCAAGGCCACCCAGCAGAAGCTCTCAGGGCTGGAATTAGGACAGAAATGTCTTTGATTCAAAGCCAGTGGTTTAGCTGATATGCTACTGGCGGCCCCATATCTCTGCCTATTAAGGGACAAGAAAGCATGGCCTCTGCGGCCACACTGCGCAGGTTCACATCCTGGTCCTGACACTTACTAAGCTGTGTGTGCCGGGCGTGGACACCAGGCCTCTCTGACATTCAGGTGCCCGACCGTAAGCTGGGCTAATTAATGGGAGGCGGCATTAATTACATGACTCTAAATTAGCATTGTCATGAAGATTACAGTATAGGAGTTAAGGTATAGAACAGTGCCTGATACATTCCAAGGGTTTGCTCTGGTTTTGTTTCCATTGTTTATTTTATTTTATTTTTAATGCAACAACTTGGCTGCTTTATTTGTACACTATACCTTATTACAAACATATTAGTTTGTCTTCCAATGTTAAACTTAAGAACAACACAAACTTTATTGTAGCTGTATTTGATTTTTACACTCTTTCTTAATTTTCACCACCACCCTCTTAAGCATATATTATTATCCCCATTTTATGGATTTCATTACTGAGGCTCAGAGAGGTTATTTGGCTCAGATGACAGAGCTAGCAAGTGATAAGGCTGAGGTTGTAACCTTGATCTTTCTGACTTCACCACATTATCCCGCCTAACATCTTTTACCCAAACATATATTTTAGCATATGCTTTTAACCTTTTAACCTCACAATAGCAGTAGTAATATGTAACACTTATGTAGTGTCCTAAATTATATATATGATATGTGGTGATGGAAGAAGATTTGACTTTTGGTGGTGGACATATACAGATCTTGTAAAATAGAAATCTGTACCTAAAACCTATCTGATCCTATTAACCAATGTCACTCCAATAAATTTAATAAAAAATTCACTGTGAGGTTCAAATAAGAAAAATACACTTAATAAGCATGTACTTAATGTTAGCTAGGAGTCCTGGCCAGGTAGTTCAGTTGGTTAGAGTGTTGTCCCAATATGCCAAGGTTGTGGGTTCGATTCCCAGTCAGGGTACATACAAGAATCAACCAATAAATGCATAAATAAGTGGAACAACAAATCCATGTTTCTCTCTCTCTCATTTTCAAATCATTCAATAAAATTTTTTTAAAAATATACTTTATTGATTTTTTACAGAGAGGAAGGGAGAGGGATAGAGAGCTAGAAACATCGATGAGAGAGAAACATTGATCAGCTGCCTCCTGCATACTCCCCACCGGGGATGTGCCCTCAACCAAGGTACATGCCCTTGACCAGAATCGAACCTATGACCTTTGAGTCCACAGGCCGACGCTCTATCCACTGAGCCAAACCGGTCAGGGCTCAATAAAAAAAATTTTTAAATAATTAACCAAGCTGGCTGACGTGGCTCAGTGGTTGAGGGTCAACCTATGAACCAGGAGGTCACAGTTCAATTCCCAGTCAGGGCACATGCCCGAGTTGTGTGCTCAATCGATCCCCAGTGTGGAGCATGTCGGAGGCAGCTGATCAATGATTCTCTCTCATTATTGATGTTTCTATCTCTCTCTCCCTCTCTCTTCCTCTCTGAAATCAATAAAAATATATATTTTTTAAAAGAATCAACCTTGCCCTAACCGGTTTGGCTCAGTGGATAGAGCATCGGCCTGCGGACTGAAAGGTCCCAGGTTCGATTCCGGTCAAGGGCATGTACCTTGGTTGTGGGCACATCCCCAGTAGGAGGTGTGCAGGAGGCAGCTGATCGATGTTTCTCTCTCATCGATGTTTCTAACTCTCTATCCCTCTCCCTTCCTCTCTGTAAAAAATCAATAAAATATATTTAAAAAATAAATAAATAAATAATAAAAAGAATCAACCAATAAAATAGCCTATACAAATATTTTAGTGTACTAATAATATATTTTCTTTTTTATTAACTAGTTTTTGTTTCCTTCATTTATTTTAAAGAACACATGATACTTGCAGCAGGCTCAGTCCTGGAAATGGCTTTTAATAAGGGAGGACTATGCATGTGCCGAACCCCAAGGGGACAGCCAGAGCAACCATGTTTTCATCATTACCCAATTTTCCCTGACGGAGAGCATACACCACGGCTAACTAAATGCAGCCTTCAATGTGGCAGAGAGAGGGCCAAGGCCAAAGCCAGGGTGGGACTGGGGAAGTGGGAGATGCTCTAAGAAACTCAGACCTGCGCTAAGGCTCAGGAATACCCAGCACATTTACTTGGGAAGTGGGTGGGAGATTGGTTTGCTGGCATATTATTTCCAGGGTGGACTTTTCTGCTCTTTCCCAGGCTTCCTCAAAAGCTTAGAACAAAAAAAAAGGCATCTTAAACTCAGCCCTTAGAAGCCACAGATATTCCCAGGATGGGGCAATTACAGAGAAGCGGGCATGTGCTCGTGACTGGCACTATTCATCTTTCATAATGAGAAGGCCAAAGAAGATGATACAGCCAACCAGTGTGGGAAGACCCAGGGCCTGCCCCCACCCTGCCCTCAAATGTACCCACGACACACACACACACACACACACACACACACACACACACACACAGTAACACTGCAGATTAGGTACCCTATTTGCAATATTATCAGTGAAAACAGTAGGAGTTGTCCTTCGAAGATAAGAAAATGAGTTATAACCTATTTTTTAGTGTTCAGTTGGCCAGTTCCTCTAAGAAAATGGGGTTTTCACAAGGGAGAGGAGAAGCGAGCACCTGGTAAGGGTGAAGCTGTTGGTGAAAGAAAGCGCACCAAAGCTTTGAAAACCAAGAGAGATGCTGAGAGGTCACTGGAGGGCTGGGCATGGGGCACAGGAAGAGATGGGGCTGGGCACAGTATGCAGAGAACTAGTCCAAACCTGGGACAGCCCTGGCCGGTGTGGTTCAGTGCTTAGCGTGTGGGCCAAGCACCGAAAGGACATGGGTTCGATTCTCGATCAAGGGCACATACCTGGGTTGCAGGTTTCATCCCTGGCCTTGGTCGGGGTGCATTTGGGAGGCAACCAGTCGATGTCTCTCTCTCTCTCTCTCTCTTTCTCTCTCTCTCTCCCCGCCTTCCACTCTAAAAAAATAAAACCAATGGAAAAAATATCCTTGGGTGAGGATTAACAAAGAAACAAACAGAAACCTGGGGACACTCTGGGCCCCTGGGAATATGCCCAGCCTTGCCCTGATAATGAACCAATCACGCTCATTTTCAGTTCTTTCCATCCAGTCCTACAGCCGACCCAGGAAGCCATCTCCTTCCCAAGAAAGAAGTGGACGAGGAATCTGGTTATCAGTGGATGTGACAGGCGCCGTTCGCCTTTCGGACGGGGATCAGCAGATGAGATGTGCAACTGACTAGCCCTGGGAAAGCCCTCCAGCCCACAGATGTCCCAAGCACAAGAGAGAACAACTCAGCAAGACGGAATGAGGAAAGATATCAAACGTCACCTATCAAATGGTCCTAAGCTCTCTGGAATGGGTTCTGGAAACCCGGCCAGTGGTCGGCAAACTCGTTAGTCAACAGAGCCAAATATCAACAGTACAAGGACTGAAATTTCTTTTTAAGAGCCAAATTTTTTAAACTTAAACTGTATAGGTAGGTACATTGTTATTAACTTAATTATAGGGTACTCCTAAGGCTTAGGAAGAGCCACACTCAAGGGGCCAAAGAGCCACATGTGGCTCGCGAGCCGCAGTTTGCCGACCACGGCCTTAGGGAATCTAGAATCTCGCCCCTGCCCTGCCTGCTCTGCCTTCAGGCTGCAGACACCTGCTTAGGGGGCTCTGAAGAAAGCAACTGCTTTCCAGCAAGCACCTCCAACGGCTTCTGCCCCAGCCCGGCTGGTAGTATCAGGGAGGAAGGGAAGGAGGGGGAGGGGAGGAGGTGTCAGAGGCCAGAGCGAACCCCCAGACACCTGCCAGAGCCCTAACCTACGTCAGAGTCAGTCTCCATCGAAAGGAAAGCAAGCAAGTGTGCCACAACCAAATCACGGTAGCCGGAGTGGAAAATACAGCTCTGACACGGGCCGTTGCTCTGGGGAAAATTCTGCTGATGAACCATATTGAGACACGACGTTGTTTGTCTTCTCTGATCACCACGCTTGGGTTTCTTTTTCCCCCTTTTTTTTGTGTCTGGGAGGTGGCAGGTATTTCATTTCATTGAAATGGGGGGGGGGGCGGGGGCTGCTGTTGCCTGTCCCTAGGCGGGCCACGGGCAGAGGAAGAGGCCGAATGTTAGCAGGGATGGAAGTTCGTGGGGCCCGGGTTTCCTTCTGAGACATGGAGAGGAAGGGGGTGGGCAGGACCACAGCCCTTATGACACTAGTGTTTGAGATGTAATTGACATGTAACGTTATATCCATTTCGAGTGTGATGACATTTTTTTTAACCTTTCAAAAATTATTGAAGCCACGGTGCTCATTTTGGTATGATGCTTTGAGTAAAGAAGTGAACCGATTAGCAGGCGACCAACATTCTAACTTCTAGTCTGCCACTCGGACGAGTTCTAGAAGGGCTCTGGACTTCAGTTCCCTCGTCTATAAAAAGAGAGGGTTCATGTAGAATTAAACAAACTCCACACTTCCTCCTCACTCCAAGAGCTCTGAGTTCTCAGAGTGGAGTCGAAACCCTCTACCCTGCTATCTGATGTTGGGCAGCCAGCTAGCCTCGCTAAGCCTCGGTTTCTTCCTCTGTAAAACCACACTGAGAATCTGGCCTGGCCTACCTCTCAGGGCAGCTGGGAGGACTGAATAATACAATATGTATGAGAGGACACATATTGTTAAGTTTTGACACCCTGGATGCGTGGAGAGTATTTGTATAATTTCTACCTACCTGGGCGATGGAAGAATGCTTTGGTTACCTATCTGGGACTCCTGGTAGGCATTCCATGAAGCTGGTAACAGGCTTAGAATAAAGCAGGAGAGGTTTATTGTTGGATCACAGGAAGTTTTCTAACCACCAGGATCATTAGACGCTGTGGGATCTTTTCTGAAAAGCTTCAGGAAAAGAAGAGACAAGGGTTGGCCCCAGGTTGTTTAGCCATGTCTTGTGAGCAAAGACCTAGCCCACATGACTCCCACTTCGATTCTAGTGTTAGGCTGTTTCTTAAGCCTCCTATGGAAGGCTCGGGATGGGAAAATCCATGGATAACAGGCCTTTGGATTGAAAATGGGCCATGTCGATGTCCAAGGCTCACTGGGATCTGGGGGTGGCTTCCTAAAAGATGCTTTTAGAGGGTGTGGGTGCATGGGCAATGTTTTCTGAAGCAACCGATGGGGAGAATGGGTGGAGTGGGTAGCAAGTGGGGTTTAGAAGGGATGTAGAGAAATCGTTTTGTAATTTCACCAAAAAAAAGAAGTTCAGTGAGCAGGTAGGGCATCTTTGAGAAAACTCAGTGACATCAGATGGGTAAAGAAAGGCTGAAGGGAGAGTTGGCACTGAAGGATTCTGCTGGATGGAAGGGGCGGGGCTGTGGGTAGTCATTTCAGGCCAATGAAGTCAAGTGGAGGCAAGGAGTTGGAAGAGATCAGGGCATCATCTGACAACATATGAGAGTCCTCGTTTTGGCCAGAGACCTTATGCAGAAAATTCTAGCTCTGACAATGTCTAAGTTTTGGGGTCAAATCTGGGTTCACATTTCTGCTTCAACCTCGAGTGAGTTACTTGAGCCTCATTTTACTCTTCTGTAAAATAGGATTAATAATTGGGTAAAGTCTTGAAATTGTTGTAAAACTTAAAGTGAAATAATATCAATAAAGTGCCTGGCACATAGTAAGAAATCAGAGAGGTAAAGGAACACCAACCAACTAAGCCAGGTAGTAGTAGGTGTGGGCATCAAGCAGGGTTTCATGGGTCAGACTGTGTCAAGTCCATGGCACACAGTAGGCACACACCGCATGGCAGCAGACAGCTGGCATCCGTTAGTCATAGAAGAGCTGCAGTCACATACCTCCTCGTGTACACGAGCGCACCCTCACATTCAGAACAGATCATTGCTTAAGCTCGCCGTCTCCAGCTTGAGGAGATGAATAAGAGCTCTGCAGGCCAGTGTGTTTTCCCAGCCGTGTCACAGGAAGCAAGGTCTGCAGGGTCCCAGGAACCCTGGGCAGAGGGGATTTCAGAAGGAAGCTTTCTGAAAAACACAGATCCCCATGGCTGGAACATGACTGCTAGAAAGGAAAGTGAGACCTGACAGGCTGCACCTCATGGGACAGTCGGAAGCACGGAGCCCAGGGGAAAGGTGTGGCTTAGTGGTTTGTGGCCTGTCTGGCGAGCAGGAAGTCCTGGATCCTACTCCTGCTGCTGGTTCCAGGAAAAGCCACCAGGGCCTTCCTCCCTGAGTCAGGGAAAAGCCCACGGCGGAGCTAGCTCTTTCATGCCATTAGTTATTTTGTGGCCTTGAAGTATTTCATCCTATTGGCAAGCCTCTTTGATCCTCTACAAAGGAGGAAAAAGAAGTGAGGAGTCTCTCATTTCACAGGGGCAGAAAACTGAGGCTCTCTGAAGTTGGAAGACATCTTCCTAATCACACAGAAAAAAGATGAAGCCCTAGCTGATTTGGCTCAGTGGATAGAGCATCGGCCTGTGGACTGAAGGGTCCTGGGTTTGATTCCAGTCAAGGGCACAGGCCCAGATTGCAGGCTTGATCCCCAGTAGGGGGCGTGCAGGAGGCAGCAATGATGATTCTCATCATTGATGTTTCCAGCTCCCTCTCCCTTTCCCTTCCTCTCTGAAATAAATAAAAATATATTTTACCAAAAAAACACTAAAACTAAAACAGGTTTCCTTTTCCTCTCCATTTGAGAATCTTAAACCCATGCGCTAGCCAAAATGAATAAAATGTGTCTCCTCTCTTTCCCTGGCACATGTGAAGGATGGGTCCAGACCCATGCACACACATACATACTACACACACACACACACACACACACACACGCAAATACATACCCAGGAAAAGATGCTTCTCAATTCTAGGTTGTGTACAACAAGTGCAGTAAGTATGGTCCTAAGTACTGGAGGATTTTTGAAAGGGAAGACAGAAAACTCAGTGACATCAGATGGGTAAAGAACGGCTGAAGGGAGAGTTGGCACTGAAGGATTCTGCTGGATGGAAGGGGTGGGGCTGTGGGTAGTCATTTCAGGCCAATGAAGCCAAGTGGAGGCAAGGAGTTGGAAGAGAACAGGGCATCATCTGACAACATATGAGAGTCCTCGTTTTGGCCAGAGACCATGTGCAGAAAATCTGCGGGAAAGAATGCCACGCTCTGATGCCTGGGTTCTGTGGAAGGCACTGGGCAGCCATTGGATTTTCGTGCACCTGGGAAGTTGGTGGTGAAACTGGTGCGTTAGGAAGACGAGCCTGTGGTCTGGAGAAATCTAAAATGGCTTAAAGAATGCATTCTCTTCTCTGGCTGCCTGGGTCGAAGGAAACAGTCACATAAAGAATTAACATGATTGTCCTCAGAATAGTAATGGTCATAACTAACAGTTATAGCTGAACCTCCACCGGCCCTTAGCTCGGCGAGGGGGGAAGATCCAGGGACTGGAGTGGAGTCAATATGAAGAACTCAGCACCCTTCACACCGTTTCTGCAGACCTAGCTCTCTGTGTCAGTGACTCCAGCAGCCTCACCCCCAACTTTCCCATCACTGCGGCCTATACAAGGAGCAAGCTCTGGGTCCTTGTGGCCTCCTGTGTAACCTGGCTCCTCCTCCTCACCTCCAGTTTACTCTAAAGCCCTCTGACTTTACATGAAATGAAACAGAAGCCTCCTCAGCACACCTGCCTTCATCAAGGGCCCTGCTTCATTGGTCCCTGCAGTCCCTCCCCCACAGGAAGGACTCGGTGAGGAAATCAACTCTTCCTCCCCTTTGCACCACCCTTTGGAAGTTCAAAGTCATTTCAGGAGGCTCAGAAGGGAAAGCAAAATTGCAGTAGCATCACCAGTCAGCTGTTCTGGTAGTAGTGGCCGTGGGAGCTACAGTAGTTGTAGCGTAGTTATATAGTAGTAATAGGGTGAGCAACAGATTGCCAGCTAATTGTTACTGAGGACTCACTACCGCCAGGCACTGGGACAACCATTTCATCCCCCTTCTGCTCATGACCAGGAGATGGGTATTAATACTTCTTTCATCATACAGATATGACAAGGTTTCCTGGGTGGAGGGGGATATGGTGCTCTGGATTCCAGTGGCAGAGCTGCCACAAGACCAGTTTACCCATGACACCTGCTAAGCATGACCTGTTCTTCCTTCCTTCCACCCCGAGCCCCAAGGCCCTATCACCACCTCTTCCCAACACACAGCCAACTCTTGCAGCCCCTTTGACTGGGTACATGTTTTTACACTTCAATGTAAGTAGCACAGATGTTTGTGAGTCACTTTTTTGGAACCTGGAGCAATATCTTCACAGAAATTCATTCTATAAATGCTGATTTGCTCCTATCCTACAATAGCACCAAACTCAGTTCACGCCCAGCTGGTGTGGCTCAGTGGTTGAGCATCGACCTATGAACCAGGAGGTCATGGTTCAGTTCCCGGTCAGGGCACAAGCGTGGATTGCGGGTTCAGTCCCCAGTAGGGGGTGTGCAGGAGGCAGCCAATCAATGATTCTCTCTCATCACTGATGTTTCTATCTCTCCCTCTCCCTTCCTCTCTGAAGTCAATAAAAATATATTTTAAAAAATCATATGTAACACCACACCCAGTTCATGTTTGTGGGAGCTGGAGTCTGTAAGATTTACAAACTCAGTCCAGGTTTGTGGGAGCTGGGGTCTACAAGTAAGTTTCTTTCGCCTACTGGACACATGACCTGCCATAGGCAACACTTGAATAAACAAAGTTGTCTTGGATCACCACCCATCACACTCTACTCCCTCTCCCTGAGACCCCTCTCTTGTCTACTTTCCCCTCTGAGGGGACCCTCATGTGAAATGACCCCCCCCCCCATTAAAACTCCTCCCTTCTGCCCAGCTTGACTTGCCCTCCTCCCCACCCATCTCAGCTCACCACCAGCCCTCCACGGAACTCAGCACACCTAAGGGGCTGCTGCTTCCTCATTGCAACTCCGAGTCGGAGCCCGGTGGCTCTGGAAGCTACTGGCTACTTCATCAAGGGTTTCCCAGAGGCAGCATCCTGAGGTGAAGGGTTCCCCACCTCAAAAGGGCAAAGAGGAAGCCATAGCTACTTGCATCTATAGAACACAGGCATTTCTAAATTGGGGTGGCCTGTGTATTCTTTGCACTCTCTGTATGTTTCTGTTCTCTGGATCCCCCGTGGACTTGACCGCAGAGCTGTCTTCACGGGACCTGTGAACCTGCTTCTTTGGAGCCTGCGTGAGGTGAGTGCTCACTCACGCTGGGTTCACACAGTGGTCAAAAGCCCGTTTCCAGCGCTGGCCATCCCTCCCTTCTCCTCTTTTCCTGTGGGACCCAGCTGAGGGGCTGAGGGGCCTCATTCACTGCTCAAAGCCAGTAGCACCAGGCAGCCCCGGGCTGAAGCAGCAACCTAGCTCCCCATCGTGCTCTGCCATGGGAATCCAGCAGCCGTGGTCACCTCCACCCAGAGACCCTCTGACCCCCCGCCTCCTGCCATGAGCCAACCACACCAACAACACTTCCTCCCCGGCGGCCACTGGTCTGCCTGGCAGCAGCCACCAGAACCACACAGACATTTGACCACACAGGGCACATAATTTCTTAAGAACACAAACGCCCTCCTGAAGGAGATGGCAAGCGATCTCTAGGGCTTTCCAGTAATATTCTTTCCTCCCAGAGATAGTCAATGTGAGAAATCCACTTCCGGAAGGTGATCACCTCCCTCCCACGCCCCTACCTCCATTCCCCACATCGGAGAGCGAAATGCTTCATTTTGTCTAATCTGATCTTTATTTCTAAACCAGTGATGGCGAACCTATGACACGTGTGTCAGAGGGGACACGCGAACTCATTTTTTTGGTTGATTTTTCTTTGTTAAATGGCATTTAAATATATAAAATAAATATCAAAAATATATGTCTTTGTTTTACTATGGTTGCAAATATCAAAAAATTTCTGTATGTGACACGGCACCAGAGTTAAGTTAGGGTTTTTCAAAATGCTGACACGCCGAGCTCAAAAGGGTTCACCATCACTGCTTTAAACTATGCCCCAGACTCTAAACCCTCAGCCACACTCCTCGTGTTTTCATTGTGTGCTTTACACACATCGTCATTACAGGAAGAGCCTCCATCCTGGGGTCATCCTGGATTCAGGCCACCTCTACTGTGACCATCCTGTACACGCAGCCTTACGTCAT
>NW_005871193.1:1922532-2009437 GCF_000147115.1 Myotis lucifugus | reverse complement strand
TACCTCCCCCCCCCCCCCCCCGTACCACCCCCCACCCCCCAGCCCTGCTCTTGAGGAAAAGGCAGCTCACGTCCTCCCGCGCGAAGCGGAGGCCCTCGGATTCCACTGCTCTCAGCAGGCCTGAGTCACAACGAAACTGCAACCTCAAGAACACGAGGGGCGAGGATTGCAAGAAGGAAATACAGGTGAACTCATCACGCACAAGCTGCGCGAGGGAAAGGTTTTGTTCCTCTTACGGAGCGGTGCTTCCAGAGCTGTGAGCTGGAAGTGGCTGAAGCGGCCTGCGCCCTGCTGAGCCAGCAGCTGGGCAGAGAGGGAAAGTACTAGTATACATCAGCACCACGCGTGCCAACTAACTCCTGCCAACTAACTCAGGCTAGCTGGGGCAGGGTGGGAGGGCAGCTGGGGGAATAACAGCTAGGATGCTAGATTTGGAAAGTACCTCAGCAACGCAACTCTGTAAAGCCTTCCACTTATAGATGCAGAAAGCAGGGCTGCCCTAGCGGGGTGCTCAGTGGTTAGAGCGTTGACCCACGAACCAAAGGGTCTCAGGTGCGATTCCCAGTCAAGGGCATGTATCTCGATTTGATCCCTAGCCCCAGTCGGGGCATGTGCAGGAGGCAACCAGTCCATGTGTTTCTCTCACCTCTCCCCACCCACCCCACCCCACCCCGGCCTCACTCCCTTCCACTCTCTCTCTAAAGATCAATGGGAAAAATAAAAAGAAGTCAGGCTGAAGGACAGAAAGGAACTGTCCAGCATCTCACAGTGGAAGGTCCGGGGCTGGCTAGGGCTCTCCTCCACACCCAGGTCAGAGCTCCTTCTACTGTGAGCTTGATTCCCTGTGCCCGGGTAGCACCCTCAGAGTATTGAGGTGGAGACCCTGGCGTTGTCCCGAGTCTTCGGGTCCATGAGGAGGTCCATCCCGCTGTGCAGCAGCTGAGCGTTGCCATGGAAATGCATGAGCAACCACAGCTCAGAGGTCCTGGCAGCCTGCGATGTGCCGGCGCTCACCTAAGCACTCGTGGACATTCCATTTAAGCCCTACAACCGCCGACAGGCCCAGTCATCATGTCCAGCACAGGCCACACCAGTGGTGAGGGGCAGAGCCCAGCTGCACAGTCAGCCTGACTCCAGGGCCCACACAGGAAGCCACCATACCCGACTGCAAAGACCAGCCCAAGGGCAGGGCACATGATGTGCTTTGCGGTAACTGAACACTGGGACCCAGGGGCTGAGGGTTGGCAATGTGGGGGCGAGGGGTGCTCAGCTATCGAGGATCTAGCCTTAGCTGTCAGAGGTGGATGAGGCCTGCACCAAAGAGAGGCTCCGTGCAAGCTCCCAGCCGCTCTCCTGCCATCAATCCACTCCCTGACACCAATTTATGTCCAACCTCCTGCTTGAGGCTTCTGACCTTACTACACCTAAGAACAGTCCCAACCACCCAAAAGCCAAGGCACAGATTCTCTTCAATTTTTTGGTTAAAAAAAATTTTTTAAGCATTGATACAATCACCAAAAGTAGCCAAACCTCTGCCCTAACCGGTTTGGCTCAGTGGATAGAGCTGCGGACTGAAGGGTCCCAGGTTCGATCCAGGTCAAGGGCATGTACCTTGGTTGCAGGTGCACCTCCAGTGGGGGGTATGCAGGAGGCAGCTGATCGATGTTTCTAACTCTCTATCCCTCTCCCTTCCTCTCTGTAAAAAAATCAATAAAATATATTTTTAAAATATATATATATATTTTTTTAAGTAGCCAAGCCTCATTGGATGTCCTGATTTTATTTAGTAGGTTGAGTGCTGTGTTATTCTGAGCTACATTTGAAGGTTAAAGCATCTTAGGGTCTCAGGAGTTCTTAGTCCAGCTCGGGGAAGAAGAGGTTCTGTTCCCATTTATTCTGTAGGGAGTCTCCCACAGTCCACAGGACAGCCTGGGAGCAAGGTTTAACTTGAGCACAAAATGTGTGGCCCAGTTCCTGAAACGGTGCCCACCTTCTCAGCCATTCCTCATCTAGCCAGCTCAGTGACAGCCCCCTGACTGCATATGCCACTCAATTTTGTATGAGGTGAGAAGAGAAGAGAAAGCAAATCGTAACGCTTTGATCGGATAATTCCTGGTCAGTTGGACTGAAAAATGTCTGCTTTTATTGAGTAGGTTATTCTGAAAACTGAGAAAGTACAAGGCTAACCAAAGAGAAAGCAAGGGTTTTTAACTACCTCTTAGAATTGAAGGAGAGAGAGAGAGAGAAATTAAATTAAAAGTGGAAGTGAAAGGTAGAACCCAAAATAAACCTGTAGTAGAGTCCCTCCAATAGCCCTGCGTCACCTGACTGCCCGCAGCCCCTACAGCCTGGTCCTAGGCCCGGGGCCCCTTGGAGAGGGGTTTACGGTAATAGGCAGGACGCGGCACGTCAGCCCCCAAAATCCCATGGTTTCTGACTTGAAACCACAAACACTGCATGTGAGGAGGCACTTCAGCTTCCGTGACATACGTGATGCTCACAGGCAGCTGCCCTGAAGGACCACATCGGCTATTTGGAAAGTCTGACTGAAGAAGACAACAGTGAGGCAGCGGGCACCTCCCTTTTCCATCCAGGCCGGGTGCCCTGGGGGGTATCCCTCGCCCCTTCCTCTGATCACCCTCCTCCTACTCATCCTCACCCAGAGATTTTTGTTCAACACGGGCCAGCGCTTCGCACAGGGTGGTGCAGGGACCTCTGAAAAGTCCTCCCTTTTCTAACTAGACATTTATGTGAGACGGGGTTTTCTCGATATACTTCAACCTAAACAACATACCACAACAGACCACATGTAGAGGCAGATGAAAGAACACACGTTCATCTCTTAAAGCAGATATTTAAAGAGCTTTGGAACCAATGTCCCACAATGCCGCTCTTCTCACTAAATGCGTTCTGACTTGCAGAAGACAGCTCTTTCTCATAAAAACGATGTTACTTATGTGAACATGCAGTGGGTTTTTATCATTACTTTAAGATGTCATAATAGATGGCTTTTTAATTTATCACTTTCAGCTTCTTAGTTGATAAATATTGATAACTCACATAAGTGAAAAGCTCTTTGGGGTCCTGAACATTTTTTAAGTATGTAAAGGGGCCCTGACCCCTAATGACTTAGAGAATCCAGGACCACACTGGACACAGCTGCACACTCCCAGCCCCTCCCTGGGAAAGTGTATGACGTAAGGCTGCGTGTACAGGATGGTCACAGTAGAGGTGGCCTGAATCCAGGATGACCCCAGGATGGAGGCTCTTCCTGTAATGACGATGTGTGTAAAGCACACAATAGAAACACGAGGAGTGTGGCTGAGGATTTAGAGTCTGGGGCATAGTTTAAAGCAGCGATGGTGAACCTTTTGAGCTCGGCGTGTCAGCATTTTGAAAAACCCTAACTTAACTCTGGTGCCATGTCACATACAGAAATTTTTTGATATTTGCAACCATAGTAAAACAAAGACATATATTTTTGATATTTATTTTATATATTTAAATGCCATTTAACAAAGAAAAATCAACCAAAGAAATGAGTTCGCGTGTCACCTCTGACACACGTGCCATAGGTTCGCCATCACTGGTTTAGAGATAAAGATCAGATTAGACAAAATGAAGCATTTCGCTCTCCGATCTCTTGAATAAGTTTTCTTGAAATGGATGGTGCTCCGGGGCACACCCAACGATGCCTTTTAACCCAACTTTTGTCTCTCAGACATCTGGTCATCTGATTGCTCTCCATCTCTCCCATTAGATTGCCTTCCACAATCAGTTTTTGACCGTGAGTGTTTGCCTAGAACTTTAGGACACTTTTGGACACATCCAAGGTTCTCCCTAAATATGTGTGATATTTATCACAAACGGCACAGTAGGAACCATATTCTGTCTGCATGTGTTCTAAGGCTTGAAATACTTCCCGAGGACAGAAATTCTAAGCAACCCTCACCCAGTCTCCAGCCCTCAAACACAGTCCACAGTAGAGTCAGAATTATGGTACAGGTGGAAACTTATTTTCACAGACTTTCAACTTCTCCTTACCACTGCAACCCCACACACTGCACAAGTCTTAGACAACTCCCCCCAATGGTTGGTGCTGGCCATGAGAATTCAGAGTAATTTAATATCCATCTGAGTCAAGGAGTTAAATACTAATTTGAGAAGAAACATGCAAAGACAATCGATTTCAGATTTCGCCTTTGCCATGAACTAACTCTAGTGCCTGGAAAAGTCACTTTCTCTTCTGGCCCTCAATTTGCTCATCTGTAAAATGAGAAGTATGGGTTAACTAACATCCAAGTTCCTTTCTCTTCTGACATCCTATGACAGCGGGTATTTTTAACACACCGACAATCATGGGATGTTTGGTTAACATCTGCATGGAAGCATGTTGGATAGCAATTAGATTGTATGTGTATTTTTGATAGAACAGCTAAATGAGAACGGGCACATATTGTGTGAGGGTAGCTGTTTCCCCAAGTGAATCCATCCTTTATCTCTATGAGGCAGGAAACAAACATATAGCCAGTTACAGCTACAAAAAGCTTAGAAAGCACACAGCCAGTCAGTCAACAAATATTTAGTAAGAACCTTGGATGTGCCCAAAATTGTACTAAGTACTAGGCAAACAATGATGATCAGAAACTGATATGGGGCCCTGCCCCTGTGGAAGGCAATCTAATGGGAGAGATGGAGATCAATCAAGCGACCAAATGCCCACATGTATAATTATACATTGACCTAGGCACCAAAAAGCAAAGGAGCAAGGTGTTCTGAGAAGATACACCCAGAAGACCTAGACCGAAGAATAGAAAAAAATTCATTGGAGCAAATAACATCTTCGCTGAGAACTGAAGGATGAAGAGAAGGGGAAGAATGTGGAGAGCGGCTACAGTGTTTGGACAGGTTCAAGCCTTGGACTACTGAGAGGGCACAGTCCTCTCATGGCCACATGCAAGTCCCAGCTTGGATGGCAGAGCCCTCCCAGCACAATTATAGCCAACAGCTGTAGTTGTAAGCTTGAACCTATGATCCGAATACGTGGCCCCACATGCCTGAATGATAGAGTTCAGGTGCATGTAGTTGAGTAGGAGTGAAACTCACAAGAATGCTGTAAACATCTTGATCACGCCCTTACTTTGCCTCGTGGCATCTGCTATAAAATAAAGACACGGTTTGTGGGCGTGGTCGCTGTCTCTCTCCATCAGAGGAGCAGCGTCCCACCAAGACCCAGCTTTCGTTCTCTTGTCTGTCTTTTCTAAGCCTTTCACCGCCCCCACTCAGGGTCACTGAACCAGGCTGACCTGGCATGGTACATAAGGCGCCCTGGGGCTGAGGATGCCATGGCCGTGCCGGCTCCCCACAGAAGAACAATCCAGGAAGGGAGAACCACATGTGCAAAGGCCCTGAAGTAGGAGAGAGAGCATGGACCATCAGGGGGAAAAAAGAGGAAAGCCGATCAGGCTGGAAATGCTGAAAGTCAAAGCAGAAGAAACAGACAGAGTCTGCTGACACAGGGAGTTGATGACAGTATTAAGAATATGGGATTTATAGTCAGAGGCACATTTTAGAGATAGAGGTTAGAATAACCTCAACTCTGCTCTCAAAGTTTCTTGAAGGAGATGGGTGCTTCAGGGGCACTGTGGTGGGAGGGCATGCAAACTATGCCTTTTAACACCACTGCAGTCATGTCCAGAAACCAATCGAAACTCTGCTCTGTCAGCACATATTCTAAGGCAGTGGTTCTCAACCTTGGCTGCACATTAGAAGCACCTGGGAATCTTTTTAAAATCCTGATTTCTGGGCCTCATCCTCCCAAAATTCTGTTTCTTTGTTATGGGGTGGGGTCACAACATGAGTAACAAAGAAACAGAATTTCCGGAGGATGAGGCCCAGAAATCAGGATTTTAAAAAGATTCCCAGGTGATTCTAATGTGCAGCCAAGGTTGAGAACCACTGTTCTAATGGAACCTTACCCAGGAAGGGCAAGTGGCAGCCATTGCAGGGCTTAAGTAGGGAGTTGGTGTTTGGAAGTCATCACTCTGGCTACAAAGTGGAGAACAGTTTAGAGAATGAATGGGCACTTATTGTGGGGCCCAGAAGAGAGAAGACGGTAGCTTGAACCAGACAATGGTTGACGATGATGGAAATGGAGAGAAGTAAACAGATTAGAAAGTTGTTTATGAAGAAAGGTCTGGAGGACATGGAAATAGATTGAACATAAGTTGGAGAGGGAGAGGGAGAAACTGACAAGTTATTTCTAGGTTTCTGGCTTGTATGATGGGTTAGACGGTAGTGCCGTTTACAGATTAGGGAGGACTGGGTGAAGGTGAGGCCAGAGAAAGAACGTGGTGAGTTTAGTCTCATATACAGAATTAACTACATAAACTGGGGCAGGCCCGGTGCAGAATAAAAACGTGAGGCCTCTTGTTCAGCAATTAAGAATTTCAAGACAGTGACCGCAGAGCAAGGGCGGGGCTTTACAAGCATGGGACCCTATATGACCACACAAGTCGCAGGGCCGCAAAGCCAGCCCTGTTCAGTCATCCAGAGGAGATCTGAGTGAACCTAGTCCCAGCAGACTCACAGCACTGGAGCTGCGAGACTGCGTTTGTGCCCATTCCCTGTCCTAGGTGGTCATGCAGGCCGAGTAGAAACAGCTAAATCCTTTGGGTAACAAGGCCTCCCACACCTGGTGTCCTGGCTCCTGCCAGCCAAATGTCTCATGTGACAAGTTACAGATCACAGTGTTTGTCCCCCAAGGAAAATCCAAACTGCTTGATTCGGCGCCCCATTGCAAAAGGGGAATTCCACATTGGCTGTCCAAAAATCAGCCCTTCCGCTGTGGTTTCTAGCATCTGCCTGCCACGATCCTAGATTGTGAAGAGCACCCAATCGCGTTTACACCAGCTTTGCTTGAGTTGACCAAGGGGCCAGGCCCAACGTGCCTCCTTCGACCACCAGGTCTTTATGCTAAAGCCCGCTAGGCACAAATCCAAAGTCAGAGGATCCCAGAAGAGCACAGGGGCAAAGATCCCTGTCTTCTTGCCCTCCCCCAACCCAGCCTCACGTGGGGTGGGGGGAAGGGTGGTGATTCCAGACTCTGTGTGTTGACCGGGCCTATTGCAGCATAGCTACCGAGGAAGTCTCTGACCAGGGAGCTGAGAAAGGTTATTCAAGGGAACACTAGAAATTTCAAGCTGGGGAAGATTTTGTACGCACTAGATGTCCTGGATAAGAAGAAATGAAACTCCCACTATCAGCCTTGAATAGTAACTACTAATGGCCGAGTGGAAGCCAATCCCCAAGGGATTCCTCGTCTGGACAGTCACTGCGCTGCTCCAGGGAGCCACCATCCCACCTTCTCTGCCTGCATCATGAGCCTGCCTGCTCCCTCCCAAGTGGCCCTGTTTGCATGTCAACTGGCCGGACCCTGAGTCCAACAAGCCCAGATCGCTTAGCCTTCCTTTTGACGCTCCAGTGCAGCCCCACAAGACTGTGGCCACTCTTTGGTCTGAGTTGCAGAACTGCTGCCAGGGTGAGGCCACTATACCAAGAAGGCTGCCGTTCTTCACAGCCTTGAGAAATAGGATGACTGACTGCTATTTTTGTTGTTCTCCTTGTTTTTGTTGATATAAAAATAGAGGGTCTCGATTTTCCCCAAAATGTTCGTCCCTGTTGTCTTGTATCAGTTTGACATCACTCCTATGAGATATGTTGATAAAAAGCATATCGTTGTCGCTATTTGTTAAATAAGAAATTGCATCAGGAAATTTGCCTAAGGTTACCTCTGACCCTTTAGATTCTGAAATTTTGAGTAAAGAGAGGACAGTGATTTCAAATCAACGAGGAAAGGGTCAACTATTCAACACATGGCTTATGGATTAAAGAAAGATAGAAATGGGTTTTGCCCACCTCCCTGCCATCTTGTGCATGTGTGCATGTGAGCACGTGTGTGTATACATATATATTATACTAGAGGCCCGGTGCATGGATTCGTGCACCGGTGGGGTCCCTCGGCCTGTCCTGCAGGGATCAGGCTGAAACTGGCTCTCTGACTTCCCCTGAAAGGTCCCAGATTGTGAGAGGGCTCAGGCCAGGCAGAGGGACCCCACCAGTGCACAATCAGGGCCGGGGAGGGACCGCAGGAGGGTTCCAGGGAGGGTCTGGCCCATCTCGTCCAGACTGGACCCCAGCAGCCGGACCCCAACAGCAAGCTAACCTACCATTCAGAGCATCAGCCCCACCCCACTGGTGGCCAGTGCACATCATAGCGACCGGTCAAACAGTCAAACGAACAGTCGGACACTTAGCATATTAGGCTTTTATTATACTAGTATAGGATAGGATGTCCCCAAAAATGTATAGCCATGTTTTGAATAATTATAGAGGCAGTGTTTATTAAGATACATTTCATTTTCACAATTGAGCTCCCAGCTGCTACTGTGTGTAGATCTCCAATGATAAGAAAGTGGAAGAGATGGTTCCTGCCTCCCTGAGCTGCTCTCCCTAGCCCTCTGAGTCCTCGCCTGTGCCCCAACCAGCCTCCTTAGCCTTGCTTTCTCCAGCCCCAGCCAAGGTTCCAGGGACAGTCCGCTATGCCCATCCCAATATAGTGAAGGGGAAGCTGTGTGCCTGGTACCTGCCATGGGCCAGACCCTGCGCTCGCACCAAGTACACAAAGGATAACAAAACAACATCCTGCTTCAGGGACCTCACAGCTGATTGGCTGAGACAGGGTGAGACATGGGTGATAGCTGTAGGGCTGTAGGTTTAGTAGCAGAGGAAAGCACAGGGCAGGGTGGCAAACAAAGATGGGCAGGGCCATGCTGCCTGGGGCGGAGAGAAGAGCCTGGGAGACTTATCCTGGTTGGGGTCCTCTGGGCTAACTGCTCTACCACATTGTCTGCACCTGGAACACCCGGCTCAAAGAGGGGTCAGCCCTATGGGCCAAAGCTGACACTTCCCAAACACCCAGCAGGCACACGCTAAGGAGACGGGTAGAAAGGATGCCTAGCCCAGCTCCTGGCTCCTCTCCCTCTCCTGGCTGCAAAGCACACGCTCCTGGGCCCCGTGTAAATCTCAGGAGAAGCAATTCCTGTGTTAGCACCACTCCTGTTTCCAAAAGAAAGGCCCGTTCTCCCTTTGTGATTTTTCAGTTTCTGTATTAGCACGAAGGGTTGGGAGGAGAGGCCACAGTCCCTGATTCTGGCCCACACGGTACATCCACAGGTGGGCCCGCCTACTCACTCCAGACTGGCCTGGCCCCAGTACGTCCACCTCACTTGCTCTGGCGCAGTGACCCTCTCCGAGGGGCAGGCTCAGACCCAGTGCCATTCAAGGCATCCCATTGCTGATGCAAGAGGGCAAGGGAATAGAGAAAGCGGGGGATTTCTTACATCTGAGTCCACTTGTTAATTCCCCAAGCCCATCCCATGGGAAGTCCAGGCCCCTGGCAGGCAGGAGGCAGATGGAAAACAGACATGGAGAAGTCAAGGCATGCGCCCTGGGTGTAAAGAGTGACAGAGCCAGGACAGAGCCCAAGCCTTCTGCCCCCTCCCCGGCCAGTGTTCTCCCCTTTACTGTCTACACTGTGGGAGAAGCCCCTGTGGAAGGGGGAGGTGAAGGCACAAATGACCCCCAGAGACTTTCCAGAGATCTGAAGGGATGCCACTACCCCTGCCTTTCCTAACTGGAGGGAGAGCCACATGCCTCACCCTATCTGGCTGCCCTGCCCCTGCAACACACACACACACACACCCTCACATTCACACACCCATTCAATACTTAAACACACACACACTTACACACCTTCACATACACACACACACATTCACACACACACTCATATGCACACATTCACACACATTCACGTGTCCACATCTAAGACAAAATAACAAAGGCTTCTTTGAGAAGGGGTGAAGAATTAGGTAAGAGGAAAGAAAGGAGCCTGTTCTCCAGCCTTCATGGAATCCTGACTTATTTTTCGTGTTATTTCTACGTCTTCCTCCCCTCTTTCAAGCTTAAGTCTCCAGCCATGGAAGCTTACAACGCACATAAACCTGAAGGACTTTAATTCCGTTTTCTCACCCCACACACTGGGACAGTGTAGAGCAGAGTCCGGGGCGTGGTGTCAGTGACAGGCCAGCCCGGGTGCAAATTCTGGCTCTGCCATGTGGCACCTCCCGGCCACCCTGTGGGAAGCTGGCCCTCGGAGCGGCTGGATAGGAACAGCAATGAAAGGACCAGAAGACAGTATTGAAGATATTTAGCTCACCCTCGCGTTTTCACTGGGAGAAACTAAGGCCCAGAGAGTTGAGGTGACTTCCCCATTCAGCAAGGAGAAGCCTTGGGTATTCAGCCCAGGTTAGGGAAGGGATCCAATGATTGCTCAATCCCAGCACACTCCGGAATGGCCCATTTGTCCGCGTCACTGTGACCTAGGAACGTGTGAATGGAACCCACACTGTCGGCCTCTGCGCACAGAACAGCTGGTCACCCCAGGAAGTGAACTTTTTTTTTTATTAAGAGAAGCTGAAAAAATTATTTTAAAAGAGAGAGAGGGGTGGCTCAGACTAAAAATAGCATAACGCAGAAGTTCGTTTTTCAACCATCCTTTTTGCTGACGATGCAAAGAATTAACACTTAAAGCAGTTCATCGAATGCAAAGGTCTAGAGAAGGGAGGAGCTCTGATCAGAATCCTTTGACAGGCAGGAAGCTTTGTGGGTCTGTGACTTTTTTGTGAATGGGGAGGCCCTACTGAACACAATATAAAAGGGGGGACACAGTAGGTGAAGGCTACACATCAGGGCCTTGCTCTTGCAAAACCAAACCACAAGGCCGCCTGGCAGAAGAAGGAAGAGCGCCACTATGCCCAGCTCAGCACTGCTCTGTTGCCTGGTCTTCCTGGCTGGGATGGGGGCCAGCCCAGCCCAGGGCACGCCATCTGAGAACAGCTGCACCCACTTCTCCACCAGCCTGCCCCACATGCTCCGAGAGCTCCGAGCTGCCTTCAGCAGGGTGAAGACTTTCTTTGTGAGTATGATGCCTCCTTGCCCTGCCTCCCTGAGACTGCTTGAACAGGGCATTCTGCTAGTGCTCCCAGAACTCTCCTTGCTCACCTCCATCCCCAGCACCCATCGCCCCACAGTTAAGTTCTTAAGAGACTCCCCCAGTCGAGCTATGGGTTCCATGAGTTCAGCTAAGTCCAGATGATGCGCCAAATGTGCAGGAAAAGCTGTCTACAGGGTCAAAGCGCTCTGTCTCCGATGCTCAGAAATGATTTATAAGATTCTGCTGGCGCTCAGTGCTTCATTGGCTGGGAGACACCCCCACGGGTCTGACTGAAGGTGATGATGCTGCCCCCACTCTGTGGCAGGCAAGCCTAAATTGCATCTGCTAAGAGTGGTCCGGAACCTGAGAGACTGACATTTGGGGAAGCATCATGCAGGGAGAACCTGCACGAGGAGCTGCCACACACACACACACACACACACACACACACACACACACACTTCTCAGGGAGTCTTCAGAGCTGCAGCGGGGTGTGGGCAGGAGGGGGAGACAGGCAGAGAGCACTGAAGGGCAGACACCCGATGTGTCCCCGCAGGACCCAGTCAAGCATCTGCCTTGGCTTCAAACCAGGGCAGAATGTTTGGAATAACTTGATGCCCGGGCGGGGGGTGGGGAGGCTGATTTAGCTAAGGGTTCCAGCGTTGAATGAGTCAACGTTTTGATAACTGTCCTTTCCATGTGTGGGGTGGGGCTGCATGGATTACAAATTAAAAAACCCTATCAATCAAGGACATTCATTTCAGGTGTTTCCCCAAAGCTCGGGCTTACTCTCACTGTGTTCTTCTTGTAGCAAATGAAGGACCAGCTGGACAACATGCTGTTGAACGGGTCTTTGCTGGAGGACTTCAAGGTGAGAGCCGGCGGGGTGGGTCAGGGGGAGCGTGGGTCTGGTGACTAAAGAAGGGGAATCTGCTTCAGCCTGCGGGGAGCTGGGTCCGCTTCCTCCACGTGAAAAGGAGAAGTGAGAAGTTCTTAACTCGGCACAGAGCCAGCCGGAGGCTTACAGAGGGCTGGGTCCTGGGGGAAGGTCCTGGGGGAAGACCGGTCCTTGTGGGCAAAGCCAGCCTCTCCAGCTAGTGGCACAGCCCTTCCTCCCAGTCACCGCCCCGTGCTTCTGCCCTTAGGGTTACCTGGGTTGCCAAGCCTTGTCCGAGATGATCCAGTTTTACCTGGAAGAGGTGATGCCCCAGGCCGAGAGCCAGGGCCCGGACATCAAGGAGCCCGTGAGCTCGCTGGGGGAGAAGCTGAAGACGCTGAGGCTGCAGCTGCGGCGCTGTGTGAGTAGCAGGCCGGCTCCCTCCCTCGCCGCTCTTCGGCTTTGGCTTTTCGGAAACACTCATCTCCTGACACCACTGACACCCAGGCGCGCACACTGGGTGGCAGGGGACTGCTCGTTTCTCTCTGAGAACATGGGGGGGGGGGGGGTGGCTGCTAGGCATTTACATGCGAAGATTTGCAAACAGCTTTCCTGTTATTTGTGAGTCATTTGTGGCTTATTAACTATTCCTGTCTCTGTAGAAGAGGGGCCCAGGGCTTTAGTCAGGGCTCCCCCGTCCCTCGGGACCCACGCCCTGAGCCCCGCAAGAGGGGCCAGGAGGTGAGCGTCCCGGGAGAGGAAACTCCACCTCCCTCTCATTCCGAGCCCTTTAGAAACAGCGCTCTGCTTGGGCCCAAGGGGTGGACAGGACTTCCCCTGGTATTTAGAAGGGCCTGGAAGCTAGTGTCTGCAAACAATTCCCCAGGAGAATCCGCTTTTTCAACTGAAATGAGGGTCTCCTCGCTGGTTTCCTTTGCTGTCTCTGCGTGGAGGGTGGGACTAGGCCAAGGTTAGTCTGCAGAGCCGAGGCTGTGTCTCTGTTCCTCAGGGACTTAGAAACGATCCCCTCCGTGTCTGGGACTGAGCAGGAGGGGCAGGAAAGGGCAGAATGGCTGGCTCAACATCTGGGCAGCAGCCCTGGCTGGGCATGCAGGCCTCACTGGCAGGCCGCACGGCTCCTCTCCTGGGCTGTGTCTCTTCTCCTCTGCTGGGGAAGGATGAGAGGGGGGGTGGTGGGAGGTAGAGGCGTTTAGTACAAGTCTGGCCCCTTCTTGCCACCAGCGTGTCCCCCGCGAGCCGGTACCTTTAACACTTTCTCTTTTCCTCCACAGCATCGCTTTCTGCCCTGTGAGAATAAGAGCAAAGCCGTGGAGCAGGTGAAGAGCGCCTTCAGTAAGGTGAGCTCACGGTGCCGGGAGGGTTTGGGGCGCAAGGCCTGGGCCCATCCCCAAGGGGCAGAGGCTGGGCAGGTGCTCAGCCAGCCCCATCCTTCGCTGGGAGGGACTGTGGGAACCCGACAGATGGTGTGACCTCCGCAGCCAGCGAGGAGCTGCCGCCTCGGTTTATTTGCTTTCTGTGAAGTGTCTTTGGGGGTTTCTAAATGACTGCTCCCCGCCTTCGCAGGCCTGTGGGTTGAGCGGCTGGCCCGCCTGTGAGCACAGTGAGCGGGGTGCTGGGGAGAGTGACAAAGGAAACAGAAAGTAGCTTGTTGGGAATCCAGGCTGAAGCCACACGTGCAGTAAGCCGACACGTGAATGTGCACACACACACACACACACACACACACACACGCCCAGGGGTTCAGCCTGGCACTCCCTGAGACTCAGAGCAGGAAGCAGGATTCTCGCCCCTCGGGAGTTGGGGAGCTGGTCCGAGCTCACTTTCCATCTGCCACTCCCAGCTCCCCAGGTGCCAGCGAATGTCAACACTCAAACCAGAGGGTTTCACGCTTCCAATTCTTTGTGGACATTCCAACACCATTTCCCAGAAGCCCTGTGGCCTGTGTCCTCTTTGGGGACTGGGCAGGGTTCCCCATCGGGGAACATGAGTCCCCCTGGCACAGGTTGGATCAGCAGGGTGGGACCTGCTAATTTGTTGGCGGAAGAGAACAAACCTGAAAGAGGAGCCCTTCTCTCCTCTCTCACCGCCTTGTTTTCAAAGTGGTGCCTCTGACGTTCTTTCATCAAATTCTGAATAAGCATCATGTGAGCACATGGCCTTTGAATGTGTTGACAAGGCACCAGTTTGAAGACTGTGCTTTGCAAGCAGGTGCTCCTCTCGCCACCACTAGCTCCGCCTCACGCCAATGCCCAGCCTTTCCCAGGGCAGCTGGGCATCTCCTCGGGTTGCCTGGGTCCCCCCTTCACCTCCCAACTCGAGGGATCAAGTGCAGCTTCTAGACCCCAGGGTGACGGCCATTCAAGCGAGCGGCCACCTGACTCCCTCAGATTGGCTTTTCACTAACCATCTCTTGTCTCCCCACACAGCTCCAGGAGAGAGGGGTCTACAAAGCCATGAGTGAGTTTGACATCTTCATCAACTACATAGAGGCCTACATGACAATGAAGATGAAAAAATGAAACATATAAGCAACAAAACAGCCAGGATGGCGGCTCCCCGGGACTCTAGGACATCGATTAGAGATCTCCAAAATCCAACCCGGGTTCCAGGAGAGCCAAGCCAGCTCCTTGGAAAATCCCACCGTACCTCCCTCCTAGAATATTTATTACGTCTGATACCTCAACTCCCTTTGCTATTTATTTACTGAGCTTCTCTGTGAACTGTTTAGAAAGAAGCCTAATATTATAATTTTTCAATATTTATTATGGTCACTTGTGTTTAAGCTGTTTCCGTAAGGTAACACCCTATGGTATTTAAGTGTTTTAAGACAAATTGTAAGTTATCTATAAAGAAAAAGAAATGTTTTTTGGGGAGCCAACGGAAGCTTCCACTCCAAGCCTGGTCTCGCTCTTTTGTTCCTGTGCCTGGGGCTCCCAGAATGTTACAAAGATCTCACTCTCTTAGGAAGAGAAACTTGGGAGCCCCTTTGATCATTCATATCCCAGCCGCTCAGAAGGATCCCCCTGACCTCATTCCCTAACCTCTTCATTCTTGAAAGCTGTGGCCAGCTTGTTATTTATGACAACCTAAAATTGGTTCTAATAGAACTCAGTTTTAACTCGAAGCAGTTCAATTCCTCTGGGAATGTTACATTGTTTGTCTGTCTTTGTAGCAGATTTTAATTTTGAATAAAATAAATGAGTTTTATTAAAATCATGTTATGGTGCCCGTTGACTTCTGTGTGACTAAAATTATTCCCTCGCCCTAGCCGGTTTGGCTCAGTGGATAGAGCATCGGCCTGCGAACTGAAAGGTCCCAGCTTTGCAAGGGCACACGCCTGGGTTGTGGGCTCGATCCCCAGTGGGGGACTTGCAGGAGGCAGCCGATCCATGATCTCTCTCATCATGGATGTTTCTATCTCTCTCTCCCTCTCCTTCCTCTCTGAAATCAATAAAAATATCCAAGTCTGGGTGGGGGGGGAAAGATATTCTCCCTTCAAAAGCCAATACCAAAGACCACCAGAGTCTTTCCTAAATTCAATCCTTTAGGGAATTACCCTTAAGTCCTTAAAGATCATGCTGATTTTCAAGGCGAAGGATGAATTATACACACACCAACATTAGAAAGATAAGCAGAGGAGGTTTTTTAGTATTTGTTTGCTTCTTCAAGCACCAGAGTTCCAGGGGTGGACACTCATTTGTCTGGGGTATGATGAGGACTAAGATGGGGTGTTGTCATGGCCCTAGGAGGTGGTCCCAGTGCACATAGTGGGTTGTTATCGGCATTCCTACTAAAAACTTCTACCAAACTCTCCCTGGGCTGAAGCAACAGAATGGACCCAATAGAGTAGCATATAAGCACATTAGCCCACTCAATAGGATACCCAAGGATTCAAGCTCCTGCCACTCTGCCTTGAAACATCAGACAAACGTGAGATTGGCTTTTGACTACGATCTGCTGGGAGGACCATGGTGGCTGGGGAAGCCCTACTCTAAGCTGGGTGGCTCGGAGGAGCCAGGGAGAGAAAGGGCTAAGGAAACGCTGATCGCCCTCACGCTCTGCCCAGGCAGCCCCGGGTCGGGGGAGGACAGGAGCTGACTGACTGTGGTCAGTTTTTCAGTAAGACCTGACTCACTTCGTTTAAAGTAACCATAGGAAGGAAGTGGGAGCATCAAAGCTGAAATTCTGAGATGAAAGGTTAGGTTTAAGAATGGAAGCTTACCAAAGTGAAGGTGTCTATACTGAAATGAGAAGAAGCCGAAGGTTTAGGCATTTAGGGCTGTCTTCCAGGCAACATACACTAACGTAACACATTGCGGACCAGTAGCTTTATTGCTAGCTTTACCCAGTGGCCAGATAAGTTTCTCTTGAATGAGTACAAAAAACGTTTTACATAAATGTTAAAGGCATGCTTTAAAATTAAATACCCATTGCATTTTGAAGTTATTTATTACATGTTCTTGCAAGCTAATGTCTTTTTAAAGTATGATACTTTGTAAAACACTGTGTAATATGAAGCGAGAATTCTCCTGATCCGTCCGCAATGTGTTAGTGTGTGTTCTTATCTGGCACCTTATCTGAGGGAAATGGGCACCTGAAGCCAATAGACAGAAGCTCACCCGGGGAAGCCACACAGCTGATCAGGTGTTAACAACAGCTACAATTTATTGAGCTTAATTTGAGCTGGTCAGTACTAGGCATATATGTATCAGGCATACTATATGGTATTTTGTTGCTATTTTCTCTAAGAGGAAACTGATTCAGAAATGTGGGTATGGCTTGGCCACATGGGTAATGTGGAGAATGGAGGATTGAGAATAGCATAAAACGCCATTCCCTTTGTATTGATTATCTATTGCTGACCCCAAAATTTAGCAGCTTAAAACAACAAACATTTATCATCTCACAGTTTCTGTAGGTTAGGAATCTGGGAATGACAACCGCGGGTCCTAATGGGTCTCGGGATCTCTAATGAGTTTGCAGTTAAGATGGCAGCAATCACCTGAAGGTTTGACCGGGGCTGGACAACTCACACCCAAGGCGGCACGCTAACATAGCTACAACAGGAGGCCTCAGTTCCTCGCTGGCTATTGGCCGGTGGCCTTGGTTCCTCACAACATCGGCCTTTCCATAGGACTACTTGCATGTCTTCACAACATGGCAGCTGTCTGTCCCAGAGCCCAAGACAGTCATAGTGTCTTTCAGACCTCATCTCGGGAAGCGCATTTCATTGTATCGGCTACATTCTATTTGTTATGTGAGTTGGTAACTATAGCCAGTATTCAAGGGGAAAATAATTAGATTCCACATTTTTAAGAGAAGAATATCAAAGAATTTGTGGACATGTTTTTAAACTACCACACCCTTCTAAAAAATTAGAAGAAATAGCTCTGTCCTAGGCTGGGAGGGAGGTGGGGGTGAAGGGGAGGGTAGGCATCAGTGTGCGTGGAGGAGTCATCATCACGGACACTACCCTCCTAAAGTTCTCTCTCATTGGCTGAGTATCATGATATTACTTCTTCTGAGCCTCAGGTTCTCACCTGGAACACTAGCAAAGCTTCTTTCCCAGGTGTTATGGACTAAATGGTTGTGTGCCCTCAAAATTTATATGTTGAAGCCCCAATATGATGGCATTTGGAGTTGGGGACTTTGAGAGGTAATTAGGGTTAGATGAGGCCATGAGGATGGACCTCATAATGGGATTAGTGTTCCTATGAGGAGAAATACCAGAGCGCTTCTCTCTCTATTTCTCATATGCACACATGGGACTAGCTTTAGGCCTGGGGTGGTTTAGGGGAAAGCAGACATAACACTCCAAGGAAAGAGAAGCTGGATCATAGGAACCTGTGCTCAGAATTAAAAATGACAGGAAGTCCTCTGAACTTTCATAAGCTGCAGAACTGGCTACAGAAGGAACCAGTCAACTCTAGTATCTCTGAGGGGTTCATGGGTCCCAGGTGACATGCGTTCCATTTTTGAATACTCCTTCAGGGATTTGATAGGAACAGAAAAAGACATTAGAATGTTAACTACACCATTTTTTTAAAATAGTAATGCTTCTTTCTTTCTTTTTTTAAAAATATATTTTATTGATTTTTTTAACAGAGAGGAAGGGAGAAGGATAGAGAGTTAGAAACATCGATGAGAGAGAAACATCGATCAGCTGCCTCCTGTACACCCCCAACTGGGGAAGTGCCTGCAACCAAGGTACATGCCCTTGGCCGGAATCGAACCTGGGACCCTTCAGTCCCCAGGCTGACGCTCTATCCACTGAGCCAAACCGGTTAGGGCTTAACTACACCATTTTATTATATTATGATAACTACTAAATGCAAAGTGGGAGCTTTTGACAGAGAAACTAACCTAAACTCAGGGTTAGAAGAAGGCTTCCATGAGCAGGTGACAGTCAGCAGGACATGAAGGATGAGAATTGGTCAAATAAAGAGAGAGGGACAAGGACCTTAGGCAGAAAAAGTCATATATTTAAAGACCCCATAGAACTTTAAAAATGGGGACCACAGGGTGTCTCTGAAGCAAAAGTGGATTTATACAGACCTCAACATGGTAGACAATGGGTCCTCTTTAGGACCCTCTGACTTCTTTTTTGTTTTTGTTTTTTCAACTAATGATTCTCTCTCATCGTTGATGTTTCTATCTCTCTCTCCCTCTTCCTTCCTCTCTGAAATCAATAAAAATATCTTTCTTTTAAAGAAAGAATATAATAATATAAGAAAGATATGAGCAGTCTCACCTTGAACAATAATTATGACCTTAGAAAGCACCATCTTCCCTAGGTTTGTTTTTTCAGTGGCCCTAGAGGACCCTCTGACTTCTCAATCTCCTCTCATGTTCCGAGGCCCTGAAATTGGTAGGAACTTAAACTGTTTAAGGAACTCAAAGGTGACACTCAAATGAGGGACATTATGCATGAGGGAGAGAGATTTCAGATGAACTGGATGAAACAGACTGGGGTAAGAATTTTAGACTTTATCCTAAGAGTAAAGGGAAGCCATTGAAGGCTACTAAGTAGATAGGAGAGTATATATCTTCTAAATGAGATCCTATAGGAGTCATTTATTTCCATTCCAGACAAGAGGCAATTGTAGTCTGGACCAAAGTGATAATAAATAGGAATTAAGAGAACTAAAAGTGTTTACATATTCAGCCACTACTTAGATGAGAGTGGTGACAGCAGGCGATGGCCAAGATAAACCTCAGATTTCTAGCCTGAACAACTGGGTAGAGAAAAAGCAGGTTTGGAGGGGAAGGTAATATGTTCTACACTAGCCCTACTAAGTTGGAAGTGCCTCTGAGACTTTGAGTGAATATATCAGAGTAGTTAACTGGACATAGAGATGTACTCTGGATAAATGGGTATCATTGCTATAGAGATGTTTAGTGAAGTCATGGGAATGGAGAAAATCACCAAGGGGAAGAATCTAGGGTGAGAAGAGAAGAGAGCCCAGAACCAAGCCCTGGAGAACCCAGGTATTCGTAAGTCAGAACAAGAGACACTGCAAAAGAACTTGTAAAGAGAGGCCTGGGTTGAACCGGTTTGGCTCAGTGGATAGAGCGTCGGCCTGCGGACTCAAGGGTCCCAGGTTCGATTCCGGTCAAGGGCATGTGCCTTGGTTGGGGGTCCATTCCCAGTGGGGGGCGTGCAGGAGGCAGCTGATCGATCTCTCTCATCGATGTTTCTAGCTCTCTATCCCTCTCCCTTCTCTGTAAAAAATCAATAAAATATTTTAAAAAATAAAAAAAGAGAGTCCTGGGCAGTAAAAAGAAATACCAGGAGAGAGTGGCATGCCTGAGGACAAGGAAACTGTTTCAAGGAAGAGGAAATGGTCAGGTGGAACAAATGCTATTGGGAGGTCAAGTAAGATCAAGACAAAAGAGCTCCTACTGGATATAGCAAGTGAGGACACTGATGACTTTATCAAGAAGAGTTCAGGGAAGTGACAGGGGATGGGAGACAGATGGAATTGTGCATAAAATGGGAAGTTAAAAATTGGGATGACAAGTGTGGATGACTCTTTCAAGACATTAGGCCAGCCATGGCTGGGTGATTCAGTTGGTTGGAACATTGGCACGTACGCCAAAGTGTTGTGAGTTTGGTTCCCAATCAGGACACATGCCTGGGTTATGAGTTTGGTCCCCGGTTGAGGCCCATGCAGGAGGCAACCAATCAATGTTTCTCTCACATCCATGTTTCTCTCTGTCTCTCTGTGTGTCTCTCTCCCCTCCCCATCTCACCTCTTCCTTTCAGGTGAGGATTTAAAAAAAAGACATTAGGCCAATAGAGGAGGAAAAGAAGTGGAAGATCAAGGAGTGAGATGGGAAAAAATGATGAAGACAGTTTCCTCAGCGAGCAGGAAGGGGTACCATGCAGGACAGCCTTTGAAAGGAGGCTTCATTCAATAATAACAGGAAGGAAGCAGGGACAGTGGGTACAATGCAAGTTGATTTGAAAATTTGTTGGCAGGAAGTTGAGGTTATTTCCATCAGATGGTTTCTATTTTCTCTGAAAAGAATGAATAAAAAGGAGAGAATTCAAGGACATTTGAAGAGAGAAAAAAAGATTTGAAATGATGTTTGCAGATATGTGGAAAGCAAACAATTCTAGAGAAATATGGTAATTTCCAGACAATGCTGAGCCCAGTTGAGTGAGGTGAACATGAATTGAAGTGGTCTGCCAAGTTGTATAAGTTTTCTCAGGATTCTCTTGGCATACTGGAGTGAACACAGAAAGCAGAATTGTTTTTCCCCGTGAATGTAACAAGAGGACAAGGGGGAGAGGACATTGAGAATATAAGGAAGAGCTTGTTTAGAAAAATGGACCCAGGAGTCAAAGTTGAATGATGAGGGAAGTGAAGACAGGAGAGAACTGATAGAAAGGGATAATGCAAGGGTTCTGATGAGCTCAGGAAGCAGTTGTGATGGTAGAATCTGAATCACCAAGGAGAGAAGGCAGCGGCCAGAGAGTGGAAAGACTGAATAAGGAGATTTTGGAGGTGGGCAGTTTTGAGGGATGACAAAACTCATGCTATAACCATGGGTAAAGGCTGAGGAAAGGCAGAGGAAAAGGTCTGGAAATCTGGAGGTCATGGAATTGAAAAGCCACAGTTTGGATCAATTATCCACAAGGGCACTGAAGTCCATCAGGCTCATGGCAGCCGAAGGGATTGGAAGGAAGAATGAGATAGGTGCTCAAATCATTTGTGAATGAAAGAGAGATGTAGAAGGTGCCTGAAGCTTCTAGTGGATTCTAATTTCCCATGTGAAGAGTTCTCAGAGTTTCACACACTGGGCAAATGATCATTTTAGATTTTCTAAATCTTAGAGGGAAACAGATCGAGGCAGCAAATTGTTGGATTTCTTGAAAGATTTCCTAATATAGACTTCTTGGGGTTTCCTAATAAATAAAAGGACCTATATATTTGTAAACATATGTTACCAGATTGAAGTCATTTTTACGTCAGAAAAATAACAAACGTCCAAGCATTAATCACATGCAACCCCAGAAACACTCAAATCAAGAAGCTTATAATTTTTGCCATGTTGAGTCATCATTCAATGACACATCCAACTGGGAACCTCCAGCAAATCTTTAACCACAGACCTCTCCTCCCATGTGCAGGTTCTTCAACCCCCCTCCACCCCCTCCCCAAATCTCTTCAATCTCTCATATTCCTATTGTGCTCCATCTATTTCTTACATAGCAAGAGGATAGAAAATCACCACCAAGAAAGTGTAAGTATAATCAAATCTATTGATGAAAATAAAATCCCCCCTGAAAACAGCAATGCAAAATCGAACCTTTTCCTATGATGTTTGGCTCAACATTACAATGAGCAATTCTCCCACCCTCATCTCAGCTGAGACATCAGAGTTGCAGTCTAGGGAGAAGGATGGAGGCAGAAAGCTGTCTAAATCAGTGCTGCTCAGTGTGGCCTGTGTTGGCCCACAAACTGTTACCCGTCAGAG
Organism: Myotis lucifugus; assembly: GCF_000147115.1. Lineage (NCBI taxonomy): Eukaryota > Metazoa > Chordata > Mammalia > Chiroptera > Vespertilionidae > Myotis > Myotis lucifugus. The sequence continues at coordinate 1,987,499 of NW_005871193.1, read as the reverse complement.
GCAAGGGGAGTACAGAAACGAAGAGTACGTGTTTAGAAAACTTGATAGCAATTTGACAGTATGTTTGTTTGTTAGATCGAATCATTAAAAATGGATTTGTATTTTGTATATCTTTATTTTTTTCTCATTTTATTTTCCTCGTGATTCTTTTTATTGTATTTTATAAAAATGTTAATTCATAATAGACTGAATATTTTTTTAATTTTTAAAATTGATTTTAGAGAGAGAAGAAGGGACAGAGAAAGAGAGAGGGAGAAAGGGAGAAAAAGAAACATCTATGCAAGAGTGAAACATCAATCAGTTGCCTCCCTTACACATCCTGACCAGGGATCAAACCCACAACCTGTGTATGTGCCCTGACTGGGAATCGAACCCTCGGCCTTTCAGTGTATGGGACAATGCTCCAACCAATGGAGCCACACTGGTCAGGACTAGATTGGAATTTTTTTTTAATTTGGTTCTTAGTCAAAGATAGTTTGAGAAGCATGGGTCTTAAACACACTCCCTGGCTTATTCCTAGATTCATGCAAACTAAGTTGGAAGAAAGAGGTAGTGAGATACAAATGGTAGAAAGACATATATCATACTAAGACTAACTCGATTTCATATCCCCATTCTGCCACTCGCTGTTAACCTTGGGCCAATTACCTGATTTCAATTCCTTATCTGAAGGTAGGGATAATAGTTCTTGATTTACAGATTTGAGATGAAGATGACACAAGGTACTGTGCTACCGGCTTACCACAATGGCAGGCCCAGAATGAGGGCTGTGAGTTGCTGTAAAGATCATCTGTTTGAACCCATAACCCAGCGGTTCTCAACCTGTGGGTCGCGACCCCTTTGGTGGTCGAACAACCCTTTCACAGGGGTCGCCTAAGACCATCTTGCATATCAGATATTTACATGACGATTCAGAACAGTAGCAACGTTACAGTGATGAAGTAGCAACGAAAATAATTTTATGGTTGGGTCACAACATGAGGAACTGTATTTAAAGGGCCAGAAGGTTGAGAACCACTGCCATAACCTATTGCTCCAGTGAGAATTCCCAGTCCCACCAGTGAACCAACCACAGGCACCATATCCTGATGAGGACCCCCAGTTCAGGCAAAGCAAGTGGTACTGGCCAGGTTATCTCTCTCCTTGTCTTCATCATTCCTAAAGCATTTAGCATCCTAACTAGGAAGAGTGGCAGCCATTCCCCCCTCCCCCACTCCCGCATAATAAAGAACCCTGATTTTTATCAGGTGTCAGGCATCCAGGTACTCCAGGGTAGCTGGGCCACTCCCGTGGTAATTCCATTCCTCCTGTCCAGTGACTGGTTTAGGAATGGGTGTGTGATAGAACCTGGACAATGAGACATGAGGAGAAGTTGGCTGAGGGACTAGCAGGAAATGGTTTTTCTGACTCTTAAAAGCAAGGAAAGTAGCCTGGCCGGCGTGGCTCAGTGGTTGAGCATCGACCTATGAACCATGCGGTGATGGTTCAATTCCCGGTCAGGGCACATGCCCAAGTTGAGGGCTCGATCTCCAATGGGGGGTGTGCAGGAGGCAGCTGATCAATGATTCGCTCTCATCATTGATGTTTCCATCTCTCTCTCCCTCTCCCTTCCTCTCTGAAATCAATAAAAATATATATATTTTTTTTTTAAAAAAAAAGCAAGGAAAGTAGATTTTTTTCTGCCTCTGTTTGTTGTCCGCATTTAAAGCCTGGAATTGCTGAAGTTTCTTGAGACCATGAAGGGATTCAATCTAAGAGGATAAATCAACAGACAGAAAATAGCAAACAGAATAATGGAAAGAAGTCAGTCCCTGGTGACTTTTTAAACCCATGAATTAACCAATCCTAGAATAGGACTGTTTCAGAATTTTTAATATGTGAGATAATAATTTTCCTTTTGTCTAAGTCTCTGTTAATTGGGTTTTCGGTTATTTGCCATCAAAAGAATGCATAAAAAATATATGTGAACTCTCAGGCAATAGGGCACCTTTGATCCTGGGGCTTCCCCTACTCCCTTCCTCCTTCTGAACAGTGAGTCACCTCTGACTCATCCACTGAACCCCAAATATTTGAGGGAGTTCAGGATAGGCAAGGAGTCCATCCGCTTTCACCACAGGTCATCACTCCTGAATTTCAGCAAATTCTCAGGCCAGCCCGCATCCCGTCTTCTTCACTGGGTTTATCTAAGGAAACCAGAGCTGTGCAGAGCTAAGTGCGGACACTGATGCTGGGGATGAAATATGAGGAGCACCTGCTTATGTATCTGGCCCACGTCTGCCTTTCTCACAGGGCTCTCCCATTCCGCCCCCTTTCTCTTGAGGTAGACCCTCCTTTACAACTCTTTCCCATCTTCTAAGACCCCTTTCAAATGCCTCCTCTTCTATGAAGCTTTCCCACAGTGGAAGACACACAGTTGTCTCCATTCACTGACCAAACCACTGTGCCACACTTTTAGGCAATTGATAATGTTCTGAGAGGTTCTGCCTTCTAATGGTTTCCTATGAGCTTGACATTGTCCCTCAAACCTGACTGCACCTTTGAGTGGCGAGCCTTGCAGTCCTAGGTCCCCAGTAGCATCAAGCACAGAGACACATTAAATAAATTCTTGAGTTCAGCTAAAAAGAAAACATTTCAACAGTCATAAAATCACAATCTTTATTGATTTCAGAGAGGAAGGGAGATAGAAACATCAATGATGAGAGAGAATCATCAATTGACTGCCTCCTGCACGCCACATACTGGGGATCAAGCCCACAACCAGGGCATGTGCCCTGACCAGGAATTGAACCGTGACCTCCTGGTTCATAGGTCGACACTCAACTAATGAGCCACATGGGCCGGGAAAATCACAGGCATTTTGAGTTAGACCCTCAAAGGCTCTCCTGTCCAACCGCCAGCCACAATGATCCTAACAGAGCTCATTACTTTGTGTGCTGCCTATTTCATTTATGGACAGCTCTCGTTATTGGAAAGCAGTTTTATTAGCAGGCCCAAATTTGCTTCCCTCTAACTTGTCTTCAGTTGTCTTGTACTTTCTAAGATAAAAATAGAATAAATATATTCAATTTTCACATGATGGTCCTTCAAATATTGAAGGGAGCTATTACATCAGTTCTACTAGTAAATCATCATTTCTTCAAGCAAACTATGGGGAGTTACTTAAATCATCCTGTAAAAGTATGGTTCCCAGGATCTTTTCCAGTCCCGGGTTTTCCCTGGTATACCCTCATTAAGAGAGTAGCAGCATTACCTCCAATAGCCAAGATCTGGAAACAGCCCAAGTGCCCATCAGTAAATGAGTGGATTAAAAAGCTGTGTTACATTTACACAATGGAATACTACTCAGCCATAAAAAAGAAGGAACTCCTACCCTTTGCAACAGTATGGATGGACCTGGAGATTATTATGCTAAGTGACATAAGCCAGTCAAAGAAAAACAAATACCATATGATCTCACTTATGTATAGAATCTAATGAATATAGTAAACTGACAAACAAAATAGGACCAGAGGCATGGGGCATGGAACAGACTGACAGATCTCAGAGGGAAGGGGTGTGCAAGGGGGCTGGAATAGATTAGCCAAAGGACATATATGCATATATACATAGCCCATGGGCAGACAGCAATGTAGTAAAGGCGGGGGGTGGGGAAGGCTGGGTGGAAGGAGGTAAAGGTGAGGGAAATGGGGGACATCTGCAGTCGTGTCAACAATTTAAAAAAAAAAAGATTCATTTCTCTCTTAAGCCTCATCTGTTAAGTCAATAAATATTAACTGAGTTCTTAGGCACCAGGCGTACAAAGAGAATCAGACAATGAACTTGCAGTCCGATAAGAGCAAGGAACAGGGTGTGCCTGGTGGCTGAATTGCATAACTTCAGGGCCACTGTTCACACATAATACAATAGAAATGTCACCCCTGGAGTTACGCAATGTGGTAGACCAGTCACTGAAGGGAGCAAGCAAGCTGTGGGTTAGGAAAGGCCTCCTTAGAAGAAAAACACATTTAAAATGAGACTTGAAATATGAGTTTCAGTTCATCAAACAAAGTGAAAGAAACAATGTGCTGGGCTGAGGAAACATCGAGAATAAAGATGTGGAGGAGAAGGGGGCGAGTGTGAGAGTTAAGAAGAGGGAATAGAGCCCTGCGCGTTTTCTGGGTTGTGAAGGCTGGTGTGGCACACCGGCAGGTTGGGAGGAAGAGGAGAAACCAAGATGGCGGCATAGGTAAACACCTGAAATTGCTGCCTCGCACAACCACTTCAAAACTACAACTAAAAGACAAAACAGACATCATCCAGAACCACAGGAAGGCTGGCTGAGTGGAAATTCTACAACTAGAAGGAAAGAGAAAAGCACACTGAGACTCAGAGGAGGTGCGGAGGCGCACGAGGAAAGGGCTGGCAACTGAGGACGCGGTTGTCTTTTTCAATCGGGAGGGAGACACAAGCTCCCGGCCCTGAACTCCAGTTCCGGGCAAGTCTCTGGAGACCCAGACTCATACGGGGAGAAACTGGACTGTCTAGCATCAGTCGGATCTCGAGGGCAGCTTTCTCTCAGAGGTGCTTGCAGCGATTACCGGGACACTGAGACCCAGGGCCTCTTAGGGTAGGACTGAGGATCAGCCATAGCTGTTTGCTCTGCCCTGTTGATTCCCTGAGACCCTGCCCCACCCAAGCTGTGGCAGAGGCTTTTGCATATGAATGACCTGGCCCTTTGCAATCTACAATTACCTAACAAACTGCAGCTGAGTCAGAGAGACCCAGAACATCCAAAAGAAGGCCCAAGGCCCCACAGCAGATTGCATTGCTTCACAGCCGGGCCTCATCTGGGCACCTCCAAAACCCAAACAAGGAAGAGGAATCTCCAGATCTCTCCATAGCTCCTGCTGGGTGGCCTCAGGCAGAGGCTAAATTAGCACCTCCTTAGAGATCCAAGTGCCAGTGTACCCATTAGTCAGAGTGGAACCACCCAGATTACAACTCCTCAGATCCATAAGGGACACACTCAGGGGGCAGACTCAGTGAGCATCAAAGCCCCACTGAAGCAAGTCTCGCCCCTTAAGGGTGTCTCTAGCACAGAAGTTCTCCCACCGTAGACACAGCTGATTCTCACAGCCAATTGGTCTGGAGGTCAATTCCTCCCAGTGATACCAACAACAATCAAGGCTTAACTACAACAATATTGTTCACACAGCCCACAAAGGGGTGCACCAAGAGTGTCTACCTCAGGTAATTGGGAGGCTGAGCCACTGGGCCCTATAGGACACCTAGCACAGAAAGCCACCCTATCAACACAGGGAAGCAGCCAAAATGTGGAGATAAAGAAACAAGTCACAAAAGACAGAAATGGAGGAAAGCAAACTACTGGATATAGAGTTCAAAACCACTGTTATAAGGTTTTTCAAGAATTTTCTAGAAACCGCCAATAAATTTAGTGAGACCCTCAATAGGTCTAGTGAGACCCTCGAGGATATGAAAAAGGACCAACTAGAAATTAAGCATACATTGACTAAAATAAAGAATATTATACAGAGTTCCAACAACAGACAAGAGGATGGCAAGAATCAAGTCAAAGATTTGAAGTACGAAGAAGTAAAAAACACCCAACCGGAAAAGAAAAAAGAATCCAAAAATATCAAGATAGTGTAAGGAGCCTCTGGGACAATTTCAAGCGAACCAACATCCGAATTATGGGGGTGCCAGAAGAAGAGAGAGAGCAAGATATTGAAAACCTATTTGAAGAAATAGTGACAGAAAACTTCCCCTACCTGGTGAAAGAAATAGACTTACAAGTCCAGGAAGCGCAGAGAACCCCAAACAAAAGGAATCCAAAGAGGACCACACCAAGACACATCATAATTAAAATGCCAAGAGCAAAAGACAAAGAGAGAATCTTTTTTTTTCTTTTTTTAATTAAATCTTTATTGTTCAGATTATTACATTTGTTCCTCTTTTTTCCCCCCATAACTCCCCTCCTCCCAGTTCCCACCCCACCCTCCGCCCTCACTCCCCACCCACTGTCCTCACCATAGGTGCACGATTTTTGTCCAGTCTCAAAGAGAGAATCTTAAGAAGATTCTTAAGCAAGAGAAAAACAGTTAGTTACCAACAAGGGAGTACCCATACGATTGTCAGCTGATTTCTCAACAGAAACTATGCAGGCCAGAAGGGAGTGGCAAGAAATATTCAAAGTGATGAATAGCAAGAACCTACAACCAAGATTACTTTACCCAGCAAAGCTATCATGCAGAATTGAAGGTCGGATAAAGAGCTTCACAGATAAGAAAAAGCTAAAGGAGTTCATCACCACCAAACCAATATTATATGAAATGCTGAAAGGTATTCTTTAAGAAGAGGAAGAAGAAGAAAAAGGTAAAGATAAAAATTATGAACAACAGGCCCTGACCGGTTTGGCTCAGTGGATAGAGCATCGGCCTTCGGACTGAAGAGTCCCAGGTTCGATTCCGGTCAGGGGCATGTACCTTGGTTGCGGGCACATCCCCAGTAGGGGGTGTGCAGGAGGCAGCTGGTCGATGTTTCTCTCTCATTGATGCTTCTAACTCTCTATCCCTCTCCCTTCCTCTCTGCAAAAAATCAATAAAAATATATTTTTAAAAAAAATTATGAACAACAAATACATATCTATCAACAAGTGAATCTAAAAATCAAGTGAATAAAAAAATCTGATGAACAGAATAAACTGGTGAATATAATAGAATCAGGGGCATAGAAAGGGAGTGGACTGACTATTCTCGGGGGGGAAAGGGGTGTGGGGGGTGCAGGAAGAGACTGGACAAAAATCGTACACCTATGGATGAGGACAGTGGGGAGGGGGGCGGTAAGGGCAGAGGGTGGGGTGGGAATTGGGTGGAGGGAAGCTATGGGGGGGAAAAGAGGAACAACTGTAATAATCTGAACAATAAAGATTTAAAAAAATTAAAAAAAGACGAGGGAATAGAGAGATTATGAGGCTTGAGATGTAAACCAGGATCAGGCCATACAGTTTCTATTAGGCCATGTTAAAGGGTTGACTCATATCCTAAAGACTCATATCGAAGGGTTTTAAGCAAGGAAGTAACATCATCATATTTGCATTCTGGCTGCTGCATGGAGAGTGAATTGATAGAGAATAAGACCATAGACAGGGAGATGAATTCAAAATCTGTGCAGTAATCCAAGCCAAAAAAAAATCAGCAGTGGCCTGAACCAAAGTAGCAGCAGTGGAAATAAAAAGAACTTACATAGACATAATTGTGTAATAGGTCAGATGTAGTGAATGAGATCTGATGGCTGTCTGGATGTGGAGAGTGGCCAAAAGGGAGAAATCTAGACTATCTAAGACAGTGGTTCTCAGCCTTGGCTGCACATTAGGATCACCTGGGAATCTTTTTAAAATCCTGATTTCTGGGCCTCATCCTCCGGAAATTCTGTTTCTTTGTTACTAATGTTGTGGCCCCACCCCATAACAAAGAAACAGAATTTCCAGAGGATGCGGCCCAGAAATCAGGATTTTAAAAAGATTCCCAGGTGATTCTAATGTGCAGCCAAGGTTGAGAACCACTGATCTAAGACAAACAGGCAAATGGCTGGAAACCCTGGCGGAGACCCAGGTGTAAAGAATGAGAAAGCCGAAGATCCCAGGGTTGGATAGACTCAGCTGAGATACTTGAAGGTGTCTAAGTGAAAGTGTCTAAATGGATTTCAAGAGACATGCCAACAAGAGTCTGCAGTCATCAATATACAAATGGTAGCTGGGTCATGGGAGAGGATGTCAACACAGAAAAACATGTGTAGAATGAGATGAAACGGTTTAAAACACGGAGGAATACCATCATTGAACGCGTGAGCTGAGGAAGAGGTATCAGCAGCGGAGACCAAGGAGAAACAAAGGCCAGAGGGAAAGTGGAGTGCGATCATGGAAACCAAGGGGAGCGGGAGGAGCCCAGGACTGCTGAAGTCCACTGCATGTGCCTGGCCAGGCAGGTTCCCACTCTCTCCCGCCTTCCGCAGGATCACCTGTCAGGAGGCGGCCTCACCACTGTCCCACAGAGCCTTGAGCGGCAGCCACACCACATTGCTGGCCATCCTGGGTGTGGAGAGTTGACTGGTGTCTCCCCAAAAGGTTTGTTCAAAGCCTTGGAGCTTGTGTGAGTCCCCCACGGCTGCCGCCACAAATGATCACAAACATCTCCTAACCTGGGTTATGAGTTCACAGGCATTGGCTTTATTATTGCTTCTAAACCATACCAGATAGGTTTCACATACGGATATGGTTTCATGATAACAAAAATGAAAATAAACAAGAGCAAAAAAGGAAAAGAAAAAAAGATGTGCTCCAGTCCTCGCCCCCTAGGACCTGTGAATGTGACCTTATTTGGAAGTAGCCTTTGCACGTGTAATCAAGTTAAGATGAGGTCGTTAGGGTGGGCCCCAATCCAATGACTGGTGTCCTTATAACAAAAGGAAAGCGTGGCTACAGAGACATAGACACACAGGGAAGAAGGCCATGTGAAGACGGAGGCAGAATTAAAGCTATGCTGCCACAAACCACGGAACATCAAAGATTGCTGGCAACCACCAGAAACCAGAAGAGGCAGGAGTGTTCTCACCTAGACTTTCAGGGCGAGCATGGCCCTGCTGACACCTTGAGTTTGGACTTCTAGACTCCACACTTGGGAGAGAATACATTCCTACTGCCTCAAGGCATCTACTTTGTGGTAGTTTTTCACAGTAGCCCTAGGAACCTGATACCCTGAGGTCAACGAAAATCCCAAGTCTTTTGTATTTGAACTATGACAAAGTTACCTCATTCGCAGTCTGTTGTTCACTGAAGTTTTTTAAACTAAATGTATGACTTACGGTATGCTCATCCATCTTTGCTTTGTTCTTAGATATTTAAGGCTATTGATCGAACTTTCGATAAACCTGGCTTCTATACTTTTGCCTAGATTGACAGAATACTAAATATGGTGAGTCAAGGCCATAGCACATCAGATAGCAATCAAGGTCCTTCTCCCAGCTACAAATAATAGGCAGCTATATCTTATCCACAGATTGATCATATAAGACTTTCTCAGATGCCTTGATGCAATCCAGATATACCAAGTCTACTGGAAGTCCAAAAGGTCACACCAGAGTGACCTTGAACCTGCCCTCTCCCCCTCAAGATTGGCACCATGCAAAAGCACCATTTCATTTTTCTGAGTGAACCTGAATTTCTCTACCCCCAGGCAATCTCACTGACTGTGCTGCTTGTTCTGTTCTTGGATCAGCCTTCAGATCTGAAGTACTTGGTCTCCCAGGCATGACGCTGAATGTCCTCTAAAATCCGACTCAGCACCCATACCCACAGACTCTTCCTGACTCCTATCTCTCCTGAACCACAGTCCTGACAAGTGGCTTTTGCAGCTTAAAGGTGGAACCTGACCAGTGAAGGTTTGCTGGATCCTCGTGACTGTTGCCTTCTCCTGAACTTGCTCGAGTCACAAGCTGTTGGAGTCACAAGCTGTCATCCCACCCCGCTCTGAGGTAGAGAGAAGCAGTGGGAGCCTTTCATATAGAAACTGGAGTGAGGGGGAGAGTGAGAAAGGAGAGATGCACACATACCAGGAATAACATATGTCAGAAGCTGACGTTTGTAGAGTAGGAGATGGACCAGATGTAACTCCATGTTCACTGTCAGAAAGCAAACTCTTAATCACACGTTGCTGTCATAGACAAACGGCCTCCGTGGTTGGCCTGGATGTCAATACCCAGCCTGGGGATCAGGCAAGAAGGGAAAGGGAGGGTGGTAGGGGAGGTTTTAACAAGCCAGGCCCGGGAGTGGTGGGCTGAAACTTGGCCCACATTCCATGATTAGAAACAAGTCACTGAGCGGCACCTGCCCAGCAACAAGGCCAGGGGGAGCGGGGTCTTTAGCAAACAGCCAGCCTTTCCTGCCACAGTGGAAAGAAACCTCGGATCTAGTGAGTGAGGCTTGGATACCGTGGAGGCTGTCTTTAAGAAAAAATAGGAAGTTGTAGATTGCAAATTAGAAAAGGGTCCGTACATGCCAGGGCTCTGCAGCTGAAAGGTCATTAGTCAGCCCAGGGTGATTCCCCAGAGGCCACCTCGCGCCACTTTTCAGAATCGCCAGGGACAAACCAAGAGGAAAAGGGTGTGGGTTCCAACGAGGCTACAGAACTCCTTCCTGGGAGGGGGTAAACTCTGGGATTGGTGAATTCAGCCGTAAGAGTTCATGGAACTCTAGATCCTATAAAAACAATGGCAGCCCTGGCCGGCTTGGCTCAGTGGATAGAGCGTCGGCCTGCGGACCGATGGGTCCCGGGTTCGATTCCAGCCAAGGGCACATGCCTGGGTTGTGGGCTCGATCCCCAGTGGAGGGTGTGCAGGAGGCAGCCGATCAGTGGTTCGCTCTCATCATTGATGTTTCTGTCTCTCTCTCCTTCTCCCTTCCTCTCTGAAATCAATAAAGAAATATATTTTTTTTAAAAAACAATGGCAAATGTGCTGTTGGGAAAAAGAATATTGTTTTATCATTTTCTGTTGGTAAAAACCGATAAAATGCTACTCTTGGACCACAATACCTAAGGAAATTACATCTCCTTGGGTTTTGCTCTATATGTAGCTATTCAGTGGTTTGGGGCAGGGATGCTCTTTAAGTAAAAGGTGTATAGGAGCGAAGCATATGAAATGTTATTGGGTGTCTTATGATTCTGGAAAGTTTGAGAAACATCAGTGTCCCTTCGCAGGCCTCCGGCCCTGAGATTCTGGATTCAGGGGGACCCCCCAGCATGTGCAGCACTCACCGGCTCTCAAGTGCACCTGGCAGGGCATGTGATGATATAAGCCAATGAGGAGCTGGACCCCATGAGAACTGTGACATCCACTTTCTCTGTAGACCCACGAACAAGGGACATGCCCCTACACCAGGGCAGGGCTGTGGCCCAGCACTGCCCTCAGAGTGGCTCATTGCAGACAGTCAGACAGGGGCCTGATACCAGCAGGGTTTACATGTCTGGGTCTCAGCTTCTTAGTAAGAGCTTTCAGGACACACTCCTCTCCGTATTGTCCCATTCCCCCACCCCCTTGATTTCTTTTTTTTTTTTTGTACCCAGCTAAATTGTACCACATTGAATACAAGTTTTGAACTGTCACTTTGGAAAAACGTGGCATAAAAATCAAATACTAAAGCAAATAAATAGGGAAGTGAAATAACAATCAAAATTCAGTCTAGATAAAAGCTAGGTAATTAGGACTTCTCAGAGCATTTGTTAATCCTCAGCTTCACCCATCCACTCAGCCGACAGCAGGCCACGGGGTGTCAGGAGAGTGACTCCACAAGTCCACCGACTATGAGAGCGAGAGTTTTCAGCTTGCCCACCTTCCCCCCGCTCCCAGGCTGCACAAGCCTGTGGGCAATTTGTCTTTGGCCACCTCAGCTCGCCTGCTGGGCCATGGAGTTGAGGGATGAACTGTGTGGGAATGGTTTGTGCGGTCACTGCCACAGGACCCACTAAGGGCAGAACAAGAGGAAATGGGCTGAAACAGTAGTGGAGGTCCTGGGGCCAACGGAGGGAAGGAGGTGCTATCTCTGGTGACAGGAGAGCTCAAAGTACCAGGGTGCCAGCTAACCTCCTGCAGGAGGCCTTCCTGGGTGTGTCACAGAGCTGTGGGGCCTGCTCCCGCCAGGCCTGTGGCTGTCTCCACCACACCCTTTGGCACTTACTCAGACATCACCTGATGTTGCTCTCGACGAAACTGTTAAGTGCATTCTCTACAAAGAGTACCTGACACTACAAAGTTTCCGCCAACGTTCAGCAAATATTTGAGGGCCTACTATGTGCCAGACACTGGGGAATATAGCAGTAAATAAAGCAGACACAAATTCCTGCCCTGTTGACCATCCATTCCAGTCGTTATAAATAAGTAAATTATATAGATTATTAGAAGGCGATCAGTTATATTGGAGAGTAGGGGTGGGGGAATTAAGTAGGGTAACTTTTTTTTAAATATATTTTTATTGATTTCAGAGAGGAAGGAAGAGGGAGAGAGAGATAGAAACATCCATGATGAGAGAGAATCATGGATCGGCTGCCTCCTGCTAGTCCCCCACTGGGGACCGAGCCCACAACCCGGGCATGTGCCCTTGACCGGAATCGAACCTGGGACCCTTCAGTTTCCAGGCTGACGCTCTATCCACTGAGCCAAACCGGCTAGGGCATAGGGTAACTTTTTTATGGACATTGTATTTCAATAAAAACAAACAATTTTTAAAAATAAAGCCATGGAGGGTAGCAGAGTGCCCAGAGTGCGGAGGCAGGGATGAGAGAGAAGACTGCAGTTTTAAATAGAGCAATAGGGCAGGCATCATTGAAAAAGTGGCCCATGAACAAAACCTAAGGGAAACGAGTTGTGCATTTATCTCAAGAAGTAACGTTCCATCTTGGGGGAGGGACACAAAATGGCCAATGCTGAGCCCTTCCAGCCCTTCAGGTCCATGAATGCTGTAGTTCCCTAAACAGTTTCTCTGAGCCTGAGGCTTTGGCTGCCTCCTCCGTGCCTTTGGGAGGTGTTCCAATGGGCTGTAAACTTCTGTTGAACATCAGGGTCCTGCAACGGTTTGTTTAATAGATACTTATCAAGCCGAGCCTCAGTGTACAAATCTGTAAAATGGGGTAGTAACACCACTACCTCATAGGGTTTTTGGAAGTCCGAATCCAAAATAGAAGAGACTGTCACAAAGGGGACCAGGGGCTTCTGAATCGGGCTGGGCGGTTCCTTCGCTGAGCTTTCATTCACATGTCCTGGAACTGGCCTGAGAGTTGACACTGATTAGCTAAAACCCAAACTAGACACAACTGCTCTCACATTTCCTTCCAATCAGCCCGAATCTCTGCGGCCTCCTTTGCTGGGATATAACCCAGCGGTTTTCTTTGCCAAATTATTCTAAGAGAAGAGAGCAATACCCCCAAAGTCAGGAGCCTGATTAATTTTGGCAGCTGTGGGAGGGGAGGAAGGGGGACGCATTCTTAGAACTGGGGCTGGCGGGCTCCTCTCTCAGCTCATTCTAAATATCAGGGGCACCCGGGTTTTGAGAGAAACCCTGTGACTCACCCTCCCTTCTCATGACCCCTGTTTTACTAGAAGGCACACTGGCTTCCCACCATCCTCCCTTGGCCCCCAACTCTGCCTGGCTGCTAACACCCACCTAGTGACCCACCCAGCTATTCACACTTCCTCCCAGCAAGTCCACGTGCCAGCATGGGTGGGGTCCCAGCATGGGTGGGGTGCTCTCTGCTGGGCTAATGAGCCACCACAAGTGTGTCTGAATAGTCCTGCAGCAGAACATCAGGCAAAGCCACATAACGGTAATCACCTGGTTGCCCACCCAGGCCACCACAGCTGCCACTGTTATAAAAGGACACATGTGGGGGAGTGAGTGGTGGGGGGAGTAGAGAACGCAGGAGGAAATGAATCAGGGAAGGGGCAGAAAGACACATTTCTAATTCCAAAACCCAAACTCTCCTTTTTAGTTAAATCCACCTGCACGCGCTGGTACAGTAATGGGACCAATTACTCTGGTGTGTGATAGTGAGGGGTATGTGTCAGGCATTGTGCTCAAGCTTTGATGCTTTTCATTTGATCTTCACCACAACCTACGAGGCAGGTGTTATGTTAGTCTGGGTCCTCTGAGAAACAGATGCCAAAATGACACGCAAAGGTCTTGTTAGGAGAAATGTCTTTATGAGAGAAAATAGGAGGGGAGCCAGGCCGGGCTGGGAGGAAGGGGGAGGGGATGGGGAGCCACCAGACCATGCCCAGCCCCCACTGAGAGGAACGAGGACGGGAGTGTAAGTTTGCTGGACTACTGAGCAATCTCTGGAAGGTTCGCAGAATTGCCAGGGAATCCTCCAGCCAAAGCCAGCCATCTCTAGAGTCCTGGTTTCCCCAGAACCAAATTGCTTTGGCGTCCCTGCTGTGCCATCGCTGGTGGAGAGCAGGCGAGAAGCATGGCCTCAGTGCAGATGCAGCAATGGGCTTCGGGGCCCAGCAGCTGGGGCCTTGGGGTGATTGTGCTGGAAATGGAGACACCTTCTCATAACCAATAATTAATTAGCATCATACATAGTATTAATAATTATTGATTTATAACGAATCATATAAGACAAATTCTAATGTAATTAATGCATAGATACTATAATAAATAACTGAATTATAATTAATAATTGTGGGGTTCCACGATTATTACCCCAATTGCACTGGTTGATAAGCTCAGGTTCAGAGAGGTCAAGTTGCCTGCCCATAGTTTGGACCCAAGTTCAATACAACTCCAAGGCTTTCTCCTGTGCAGGGTGCATCTGAGCTACTGACCACGCACCCCATTCCTCAGACTCAGTAGCCAGCAGAGGGTTGGCACACCATCAGCATCCCATAAAGGGTTTTGGAGGGGAATGTGGTTGAGCTCCTGTCTAGTAGGAAAAAATCCTTGTATGTCTCCTGTGTCCCCCACAACACCTAGGTCCCTGAGTCAGCACCCCCTCCTCTGCCATGTGCCTTTCTTTCCCCGACCTCCCTAATCAGAGGGGACCCCTCCCCAGGAACCCCCACTCACTCTGGACCTCTCCTACAGCACCCACCAGTCTGCCTCATGCCCAAGTCATTTGCACGCTGTCATCTCCTTGGTGCTCCCACCAGGGGCACTCACTTCCCCGTCAGAGAAGTGGGTCAGGTAACCTGCTGAAGACCAGAAACCAGAAGGAGGCTGAACAAGACTGAATCTCAGATTTGTCTCCGAGCCATTCTGCCTACACATTCAAAATATATGCAAATAACCATAATTTGGTGAGCAGAGCAGCTGACATGGGGAGAGGCTGAAGGAATCCCCTTGCCCCCTCCAGATCTGATTTTTCCAGTCGCCCACAATGCTACCAAGGGTGTGCACTGGTCAGTTTGGGGAAGTGCTTCAAATGTCCTCTTATTCTAGCCCCAGATTGCCCCACTGCTGACAGCGAATTCTTTCATTGACTCTCATCCAGAAAGTAATATGCAAAGTGCATTCATTCATAAATTGATACTGTCTTTTTGGCAGCACCTGCCAAGACCTAAATTGTATATACCCTTCGATCTAACTATCTTTTTCTTGGGATCTATCATACAGAAATTCTTACACATGTGCACAAAGATATTGTACAAGATGTTTACAACATTAATTCTTATAGTAAAACAATGTAAATAAATGAAGCATATTCTTAGCAGATAGTTAAATAAATGATAGTGCATCCATACTGTGGAATACTCTGCGCCTGTTATTAAAAGAGATAGGATGGTTCCGCATCCTGTCATGACACTCACTAAGGTAAGCTAAGTTAAAAAAGCAAGTAGCATGTTAACTGGTATGAAAAATTTCTAGAGACTGATTACAAAACAATGTGAATATACTTAACATTGCTGAAGGGTACACTTAAAATAATTAAGATGGTAAATTTTAAGTCTATTTCACTACAACTTTTTAAAAAAGTTGCAGAATAATAGGCCTAATGATTCCATTTATACTTGTTATAAGAAATTTCTCACCTGTGTTTACAAGCATATATTTTATGGACAGGCCTGCCAGATTCTTTTTCTTTGTGGCCTTCTGCAATTTATGAGAAGCACCTGGTAGTTAAACCCCATGATTGTTAGATCCTCTGGTTCAAACAGCCCCTCTGTTCAAACTGCAAGACAAGACATGCTACTCTCAAGGATACATTCTTGCATCCCCCTCCTCCCTGCTGTTTTGAGAACTTAGGGATAATTCACACCAAGGAGTCTCTATCAGTGATGGCGAACCTTTTGAGCTCGGCGTGTCAGCATTTTGAAAAACCCTAACTTAACTCTGGTGCCGTGTCACATATAGAAATTTTTTGATATTTGCAACCATAGTGAAACAAAGATTTATATTTTTGATATTTATTTTATATATTTAAATGCTATTTAACAAAGAAAAATCAACCAAAAAAATGAGTTCGCGTGTCACCTCTGACACGTGTGTCATAGGTTCGCCATCACTGCTCTAGTTAGTAGAAAGTTCCCTCCCCCTTCCCCTTTAAACAAACCTCTTTTGAACTCTTCATAACTTTTGCTCTAAGCATGTTTCATAGGCTTGGGGAAAATACTGATAAGACACCTCCCTAGGACATCTGCTGGACTATCTCCTGGAAAGGAAACAAGCTATAACTTTTCAAGACAACCCCCCTGATGTCTGCTCAACTTCAGCCCTAAATCCTCCTTCCTTCCTTGTCACCTAGCAACAGCAGCCATTACTCTTTAAAAGGGAAAGCCACCCTTTGTTACTTGCCCTGTATTGATTAGCAAGGCACCAGCCCTTTCCTCCCTTGGAAAGTAAAAATAAACTGCCTCTAATCTCTTCTTTTAGTTGTGAATTCTTTGAGAGCCCACATCATGGGCCAAATCCTAACATATATGTATGTAGATAAATTAATAGAAAATTTTTGTGAAGTTGGATAAAATCAAATCAAACTGCTAAAGGAGTTATTTTGGGAGTTGGCATAGTTGGGTGAGGTTATGACGAACTTCCACATTTCACACTGTGTGCATATATAATTGTGTGTATATAATCACTTTGATGTCTGAGTTCATGAAATTGCTTGTGTTAATGGTTCTTTAGATGCATTCACCGTCCCAACAGATACTGAGCACTGTCTAACGTGAAATCAGATGAGACCAGTCTGGATCTCTCTCTATTCTTTCTCTTTCTTGCAGACCAGCTCAGAGAATGGCCTACCCTGGTCCCCCTGTGAGTGGGTGAGTGGGTGAGAGGTAAGGCTAGAGTCTCACTATGAGGGCCTTTTCCTTAGAACAGGTTTCTGACCAGAAAAGGAGACAGCTGAGTACCAGAAACCCATGTCCCCTCCAGGTCTTACTATGAACACCAGCTCGCCATGTACCGCAGGCTCTAGTCACAGCTAACCAAGGTCTGGGTCAGACTCAACAGCCTCCAGTCACAGCTAACCAAGGTCTCGGTCAGACTCAGATGAAGTCGTGGTTTCTTTGAAAAGCAAACCTCCAACTGGTGAGTTCAGAACCACAGGTCTCCAAATCAGAGAAGAAGGGCTGGGAGCATTCAGTTCATTTTGAAACTAGAGGCCTCCTAACCCGAGGGAGGAAGCTCTAACTATTTGATGAACCAGAGTCCCACAGCTGTGGGGATTGAGGAAGGCCCAAGATCACGTTTCACATGGTCTCAAACGGCAGTGGCATGAGCTAGTGACTGGCCTGGGCTCAGTCTGGCCAGAAACCCCACCTAGGGGTCCATTTGCATAACATCTGCTGATACTTGGCTTCACAGGCCTCAGGAGCACTGCTCCCCTAGGATCAGAGCACCAGCTGTCACACAGCGCCTGAGGGACAGAACCTGAGGGAGAGGACGAGGGAGGGGACAGAGCAAAGGGGGAAGGTCAGTCCCAGCATTTCACTTGCAAATCCTGGCAGGGGTGTTGGATGGGGTAGGAAAGTTCACTGTCCCTTAGAGCAAGAAAATTATGCAAACAAGGGCATTTGCATGGCAGTTCTGGGCCACAGGTCCCAGAGCCTCCCAGCAGCACCGCGCCCCCTGCAGCCCCACCAGGAATCCTACAGGCCTGACAGCCTCGGCTTTCCTCGGCCAGAGGTTTTGGGCGGAACTTCCCTTCGGAGCAAGAACTATTCTCTCCAGTGGATGGATGGCGTTCCAAGGTAACCCCAGGTTGGAAACGCTGGTGTGCAGAAAATAAAAAAGTGTGGAAGCTGGGGCACAGTACAATGTGTATTTGTAACCGGGAAGCTCCCAAGGGCCTGTGTTTAAGACACTGAGTGGTATAAGGACCGTGAACTGGGGTGATACTCAGAGGGGACAGGAGCAAAGAAGCCCTTGACAACCATTCATCCCGATTTTCCGAAGGACCCCCCTCCAATTTCATGTGAAGTCCTTTCTACAATGATTTGTAAAATGTATCACTAAATGTGATCTAAGGTGTCATTTTGTAAGGCTTCTTGAAAACTTAATGAACTGAAGAGCAGGGGGGCAGGAGGGGGGGCAGAATCCCTGTGTTCCCAAGGTTTGGTTTTGGGGAAGCAAGCCTGCTGAATGAGGGGAATCCAGGCTGGAGAGGCGGGAAAGAGAAAATGGGCAGAAAACACCGAGAGCACCCCCAGGGGGTAAGTCAGATTTCCCACAGACAGAGCTGATGGGTGAAAGGTCAGGCTGAAGAGACAAGCAGACAGCAGTTCCAACCAGAAGACAGATGGCGTGAACCGAGACTCGGAGAAGGAAGACAACGGCCCTACTTCCCTCATTTTCTACCATCAAAACCATCGCGCCTGGCTCTCTGCCTGAGTAGCTCCTCCTTTGGCACCACACACCTGCTGTTCTGAGGTTGGTTCTCCCTACCTTCTCTCTGGACGGAGCCACCTAAGGGTCAGACCCACTTCGTGCTCATCCATGTCACCCCAATGTCCTGGAAGCTGGGCGTTGCACATAGTAGGTGCTCGAGATGAGCTGAATGAGACGCTAGCATCTTTACTCTTGGAGAGTGGGGGAAGTCTTCTCAAAGAGCAGCTCGGGCCGAGGCCAAAGCGCTGACCTGCTAGAAGCGTGGCCTCAAAGGGCTCAGGGCACAGCCCTGTCATTGTCATGCATCCGTAGTGCTTCCCGCCTCCTCAAGTCCCAGGTGGCTGTTTATCCTCAGGTGCTTGGGTGCGGGGAGGAGAGATATTATCCCCAACAAGGCATGGACATGAGGGCTTCATCCGTAAAACGAGGACACAGGGCCCACTCCTTCTGACCTCACTCAACTCTCCCATCTCAAAGCCTCTAGGGCCCCAGGAGGCTGCCCTGGACCCCCTGGGCTTGGATGGCGCACCCCTCACTGTGTGGAGCAGTTTCAATCGGGTCGATTCAGACCACAAAGTGTGCCCATGCCATCGACGCAGAGAAAGGACCAGGCCTCTCGCTGCTGCACACGTGTTTTGTGTCTCGCTGACTAGGAACCAAGCAGGAACCAGGCCTCACACGTACGCATAGTGCATACGTAAGTGCCTGGGTGTGTAGTGAGTTAGTGGGTAGGCTTACACCAGCCTGATGGATTGGATGCAGGGAGAGGAGAGGTCGATGAGTTCACCACAAGGACGCCCCAGAGCTGGAGCCCGGTGTCCCTTCCAAGTGACTGGCTACTCCCACACTCGGCCAGACTCCCCTTTTGATGGCTGAGGCCCCCAAACTTGGGCTTCAAGAGAAAGAGCTGGTGGGGGGGGGGCGGGGCTGAGGGCACAGAGGCTGCCCCCAGTGCTCCTACATGCCAACTCCAGCCACCGGGGGAGGAGGGGGGGTGCCCAGCAGGTTTGTTTACATCCGCCAGTAGATGGGACTGCCACCCTTGAATAACTGAATTTCCTTCACACCTTGAGCAGACAGACCTACCCACTCGTCATCCACAGCCCTCCGCATTTCCTGCCTCTAACCCAGTCAAAGGAAAACCCCAAATTTACTGTTATTGTTTGCCAACCCAACAGTCTCGCCCAAGACTCAGAGACAGGCCCTCAACATAAGGGCAGGAGAGCCCGCCTAGACCACTGGCCCCGTCCAAACCTGGGGTTCCCTGTGCCCTCTGGGCACGGCAGCCCAGCTGAGGGTGGGACCCTAACTGTGATAAAGGCCACCTGACACCTAGCACCTTACAAAGAAATTATCTCCTTGAATTTCTCACAATGGCCACAGGGCATAGGAATGTCACTCCGGTTTCACTGAAAAGGAAACTACTCCAGGGGTCCTCAAACTACGGCCCTGCAGGCCACATGCAAATACAAATATTGTATTTGTTCCCGTTTTGTTTTTTTTACTTCAAAATAAGATATGTGCAGTGTGCATAGGAATTTGTTCATAGTTTTTTTTTAAACTATAGTCCGGCCCTCCAACGGTCTGAGGGACAGTGAACTGGCCCCCTGTTTAAAAAGTTTGAGGACCCCTGCTCTACTCAGTGGAGAGGAATCCAGTCAGTGTCTGCCCTTCCCCCACCCCGTCCTTAGCAAGAGGACGTCAGATATTTTTTCCAGTTTGATTCCCCTCTGCTTAGCTGTGAGGCTTGGCAGAGCTGTTTTCTTCTCTGAGGGTGTCTGCTCACAGGCCAATTGGAGGCTAGACCACCTCAGAGAGCTTTCAGACTGCGAAGATCAGGGTACTGGGCAACCTGAACTGGTGCTCAGTAGGTGCCTACGGGTGTCGCTAAGCCCTCTTGCATCTCACACCACTTAAGGGTGTTCAAGAACCACGCCCTGTACCCCTGCACCCATCAGGCCACAAACATTCCACGCTCATCCCATCTGGGGGTCTAGCAGAAAGAGGTTAAGTTTCCCCTAGAGACAGGGAGGGCATCAGGAGGCCAGGCCAGCGTGCATGGGGGAGAGTGGAAAGGCAAGACCCGCTCGCCCAGCCATCTTCCCCGAATGCCAACTTCAGGCCCGTCCTCACTGGCCACGAAAGTGTCCTGAGCTGGGCTCACCCAGAGGAGGAAGCAAAACTCAGCGTCAGCGTGTGGGGCAAGAGGCTGAGAGGGCTGAGGCGGGCGCGGTGGAGCAGTGGTCCCTGGGCGCCCACATCCCAATCCTTGGACCTGAGTCGCCTTCCATGGACAGAGTGCTCTGCAGGTAGGATTCAAGGTGAGGGCCTCCTGGACTATCTGGGGAGGCCCAATCCCATCACACGGGTCCTTGGGAGTGGAGACTCCTCCCTGGTTAGGTCAGAGAAGAGTGGTAACAGAGGGTCAGTGATGTGCTGTGCTGGCTTCGAGGATGGAGGGGGCGGCCATGGGCCAGGGAATGAGGAAGCCTCTGGAAGCTGGAAAGGATAAGGCTACAGAATCTCCTGCAGCCTCCGAAGGAATGCGGCTCTGCGGAGACTGGACCTTAGCCAGTGAGATCCTATCAGACCTCCGACCCACAGAGCTGCAGATATCACCTGTGTGCTGTTGTAAGTCCTGAAATGTATGAAGACAGCAACAGAACACTAATGCAGCCTCCCAGACAGCAACCGGCTGACAACGCCCTTCCCCCTCTCCCCCCAAGTCCCTTCTGCCACCCTGTTCCCCCTCCCCCGGTTCCTGTCACTGCTGACACCTTCACAAGCTCAGACAATTTCTCAGGAAGCTAAAGCTGACGCTGGTTCATGTGAGCAGTGGTTTCCAGAGGGACGAGTAGTTTCGAGATGGGACCCAACCCCGGCTGTCCTTCCAGGAGTCGTGCAGGGACCACCGCCTGTGCCCGTGGGTGTGAATGGAGGAGATGTGATCCACCCATGACCAAGGGTAAGGAGGCCTCCCCTCTGGGCAGGAGACATGGTCTTCGGCTAGAGGCTCTCCAGGCCTTGGGATCCTAAGTTCCAGTCCAAGCCTGTCAGCCCGACCCAGCAGGTCCCTTCACCCTCTCCATCGTCCCCTCACTCACAAAGCAGGGATAGCCACCGGCCTCACCTTTCCCCCACTTCCTCCCCCCCCCCCCCCCCCCCCACCTCGGAGGATCATGAGAACACGTGACACTGTCCAGGATGCACTCTCACTGTCCGCCTGGGAGGGAGCAGTGTGGCCCTGCCATACCCCAAGTCATCATGTGACCTCAAGTCCCACTCTGGGCCTCAAGCTTTTTATCTGTGAACTGGGAGGAATGGGTCATGTGAACCAAGGCCCCTTCCAGCTCTGACCTGTTTCTGCCTGACCCCTACCTCCCCCTGCTGGAACCTTCAGGAACTACACCCACCTGCTCCCCTGGTCTCTTTCTGAGGATTTGAACCAAATTACAATCACTCACCCTCTTCCCCCTAGACCCCCACGCCAGTCTGCCTGGCTAGGCTGAGGGTGCCAATGTCTGGCTGTGGCTAAAGAGGTAAAAGAATCGTGTGCCAAGAAGCAACTTGACTCCTGATTCGGTATTTGGCAAAAAGACATGGGCTCCCCAGCCCTTATTGGCACCTCCACCCTGCTCCAAAGGAGAGCAGCATTATACCCCTGTACCAGACCCACCTGGCCAGGCGTCGACAGGGTAGGCGCTGGCTGCTGCTCGCCCAGAAGGCCCTCCTCTCCTTGTCCCCTCGTCCCCTCCTGCCCCTCCAGTCCAGTCTTCTCCCTCCCTTCCGATTCCTTCCCCTCCCCTCCCCTCCTCTCCCAGGACTCCCAGCCCATAGCACCACTCTCCACATGGGGGAAGAGGAGAGGTGGGGGGTCAAGGGCTAAGGCCCATGAAAAAAGAGAAAGAAAACCTTTCAACTATTAAATCTGTTTAGTAAAGACAGTTTCGCTCATACAAAACAACAATTTACAACAATCTAAGTGCTGACACACCACCAGACACAGAGGCGCTGCAGGCACTGGAGCCCTCCCCAGGGCAGAGAAGACCTGAGTGCCCCCCCTGCCCTGAGGGAGATGAAAACTGAAGTATTACTGCCACCCCACCCCACCCCAAGGGACCATGGCACCGAGGACCTCTCCCCACGCTGCTCCTCGCTCCTCACTGGCCTGGACACATGAAGCCAAGCTGTTTGGGGTGGAGGGGAGTGGCTAATGGGTCGGGGCAGAGTCGGGGCATCTTTGGTGTGAAGACCCCCCACCCACTAGGCCACACAATGGAAATGTGTGGGAGGCCACAGGGTGGTGCTGCCTTTGCCCAACGCCAGGGCCCAGGGCAAAGCGCAGAAGCTGTGTCCCATATAAAGTGCCCACGTTCACCCTGGTGAGCTGAGAGGAGGCCTGCGGAGAAATGGCTAAAAATGTAAGAAAAATAAGCAATGGGTGAACAAAGGCAGGAAGGGGAAGCAGAGGTTACTCGGTAGATGAGCGCCTCAGAGACTAGGACCAGCACTAAAGCGGGGGCGGGGGGCGTCCAGTCTTCCTGATTTCGGCCAGTGCTAAGTCACTCCTCTCCACCTCCCGGACCAGTTAACAGAGACAGGCACGCAGGCCAGGCTCCGAGTCTGGACAGGCTTCCAGGCACCGTGGCAGGCTCACCACGGGCGGGGCGGGACAGGCCAAGGACGGAGAAGGTTCCTGAGCCACAGCAGGGCCCTCCTTATGCAGCCCGGCCTGCCCCTGGCCCCACAAATGCGCAGTCCTAGGCACACATGCACGGGCGCGTACACACACACACACACACACACACAGTCACTCACTCCTATCCGTCTGGCACACTGGTGATGTCGAGGGATCCAGTAGGAGGTGGTGGCATCCTGGCCCCAGACCTCCATGGCCTTGAGCACCAGGCGCCTCGGCCAGTGGGGAGCTGAGGCTGTAGTGGGGAAACGGGGCAGATGGGACGACACAGGGACACTCCCTACAACAGTTTCGACAAATACCCTTTAACAAGAGGAAGGGGTTTGGGGGGAGGGGGGATGAGGAAAGGACAATAAAAGAAGTTTCATAAAAATCCTAAGTCAAATCATGATAAAACTGCAGACTGAGCACAGGTTCAAGAGCATCTGCTCCCTCCTCTGCACGCCCTCCAGACCCCGGCCCTCCCTCCGGGCAGCCAGAGCCAAAGGCAGGAGTCAGCCTCTCACGAGGCTCCTGCTCCGCGAGCCGAGGAGGAGGGAGGCAGCAGTGGGCAGCCTGTGTCTTCATTTAAAAAACAGATTCAGGTCGAGAGTTATTGCTTGTCCTCCAGCGGAGAAGGACGGGCTGAGCGGTCAGTGAGCGAGGGCCGCAGCCTCCAGGGCCCGAGCCTTCTTCCGCCTCTTCAGAAGCAGAGGGTTGGAGGCATCTTCTATCTTTTTTATCTTGATCTGCTCGTAGTCGACACGCATTGTGGCCAAGGCACTGGTCATCTCCTCCTGGGGGAAGGGTTCCACCAACAGAGATGTGAGGGACATAAGCAAAGGCAGAGTGAGCCTGGCAGGGGTGGCTCAGTGGTTGGGCATCAACCTACGAACCAGGAGGTCACAGTTCAAATCCCGGGCAGGTGCTGAGGCTCAATCCCCAGTGGGGGGCGTGTAGGAGCCAGCTGATTGATGATTCTCTCTCATCATTAATGTTTCTATCTCTCTCCCTCTCCCTTCCTCTCTGAAATCAATAAGAATATATTTTAAAAAACAAATAAAGGCAGGATGAGGGCAACCAGAGCAGAGAGAGAAGCGGCAGGCTGGCCAGTAGGTCCAGGACCAAAAGCGGCCTCAGCCCTGGGCTGGGTCAACTGAGTCGCCACCACTGCTGCTGCTCTCCGAGAGCCCTCCAGGGGCCCCGCAGGAAGAGCACTGGCCAAGGAGTCAGGAGACCTGGGCCTGGTCTGCCCCGGCCAGTCATCAGCTGTGTGACCTTGAACAGGTCATTCCCCTCTCTGGGCCTGTTTCCTCATCTGCAAAATGAGAAGATAGTACCTCTGAGGCCCTTTTAGAGACCCAGGGAATAGAAAGCTTGTAGGAAACAGCCCCCCGAGTTTAGGCCGGAACACAGACTCCTCTGCCCCAACCTGGTCGGGAAGTGGCTCAGACTCGCTGTTCTTGTTGTAACAGAAACCTCTGGGTGAGAGAATGCAGAACCAAATCCTCCCCGGCCAGCACCACCAGGCACCCCCGCGCCCTCTCGGCCCGTGGTTCCTCACCTTGACATCCTCCCACCGCTCCTTGTCCTCCTTCAGGACCCGGCTGGTGTGCAGTGGGGTTTGAGGGACCTTTGTTGATTGCTGAGGGGAGAGAACAGGGTCCAAGTGAAACCTGGGCTGGGCAGAGTCCTGGCTAAGCCCTGCCCCCAGGGACAGTCCCCCAAGACCCAGGGCTCTCTGACCACCGGCCGGGCTCACCATGATCCAGGGGTGGTTCATGAACTCCGTGATGGTCATTCTCTGAGTGGGCTCTGTTTTCAGCAGGTTCCGGATGAGCATCTTCACTGTGGGGGGGACACAGGGACACAGACAGTCAAGGCCCTACTCCCTCTCCTGCTCCTTCCCACACACACGCTCGCACACACTCGCACGCACACGCACACACACGCACACTCGCACGCACACGCACACACACGCACACTCGCACTCGCATACACTCGCACGCACACGCACACACACGTACGCACACACACGCACACTCGCACTCGCATACACTCGCACACGCACACGCACACACACACACTCACACACATGGCTCTTTACCTTCCTCTGATACTTCTGACCACTCTGGGTTGGGAAACTCATACTGGCCCATTCGGATGCGCGTCTTCATGCCCGGAGAGATGGCAAGGCCATGGTTGGAATAGAACGGTGGGTACCCACACAGCCTGAGCCGAGGGAAGCAGAGAGAGGGACAGAGCTGGTGTTATTTAGGGGCCCTGCACCAGGGACAGGGTGAGAAGCAGACTTCTTGTAAAGGTCATGGGGAAACAGGGACTGGTTGATTCAGGCACGGTACAGAAATTCAGGACAGGGCCCTGATTCCTACATACCAAGTACCTAAACCACACATTTCCCCGCCCACCGGCTAGTGTACAACCATCACTTAGCTCTCAGATCCACTAGCACTGAGGGAGGGGGGCGTGCAGGAGATTCCCAGGGAATCCCCATCCAGAAGGGGAATGCTAACCCTCACCTCTTCCTCTCGATCAGAGAGGAGCAGGCTTCCTCCCACCTCGGCCCCGCCCCGACCTGGGGTCCCTCCCAGCACACTCACAGGATGTACATGATGACACCCAAGGACCACATATCACAGGACTTGTCGTACTTCTCTGGGCCCAGCACTTCTGGAGCTGCAAACCAAAGGTCAGTGTGGATGGGCCTGGCCCTTGGACACGCAGATCTACCCGTTTCTCTGTGGATGATGCTCCCAGCCCAGCCCATCAGCCTGTCATGATGGGACTGTAGCTGAGGGAGGGAGGGGAACAGCCATAACCCAGCCCCGGAGCTGAAGGAGGAGAGCAAAGACCCTCCTCCCAGTGGAACTTAGGACTAGAATCTTAAGCTAAGGTAATTCTTGGCAAGAGCCTTTCAGACGCACGATGTCCATTGACTTTGACAAACACATTTGAGAGTTTATCCTGTGCCAGTGAGCTGGGCGCCAGAGCCAAATCTGAGCACCAGACCACTGGGCATCTGATGGAGGTGACAGCTCCTCTCGGGAAAGTGCCCTGTGCACAAAACCCTGCCGCGACCTCAGTAGTGTCCTAGGACACCCCAACCCCAGCCCATCTCTGACGAGCCCTACTCCATTCAGGTCACACGGAACCAGCGCCACACAGGGCCAGAGGACACACCTCTCCTGGGCCTGTGGCTCCAAGGCCGGAAGAGGAGGGTTCGACAGAAGCTCAGGGGAAGGACGAGCCTGGCCTCTCTGGACTTACCCACATAGTAAGGCGTATAACAAGGAGTGGTCAACGAGTTGTGGCTGGTGGTTTCCTTGGCAAAGCCAAAATCGGTGAGTTTCAGGATGGCGTTGGGCCTTTTGGAGGTGTATAAGAGGTTCTCGGGCTACAGAGAGAGGCAGAGAAACAGCACTCCTGCATGAGGGCTATCAGAGATCAAAAGGGTAAAGATGACTTCCCTCCCTCCTCGCCCACAGCCATCTGTCGGGCCCCAGTGATCTGCACACCATCAGCCATGACCAGCTCCCTGCCTTCCCGGAGCTTGGAGATAAGAGGCTAATGACAGAACCAGCAGTGAATCCACAGGGCAGAGAAACCACAGGTGTGGCTGTGCAGTGCCGCCTGAGGACCACAGGGCTTCCGACTAGGTTTGGGGGTTTGCCCAGAGAGGACAGGCTCTGTGGAGCAGAGAATAGCACCCTGTCCCACCCTACCCCATCCTGCCGTCAGGAACCAGGCAGCAAGGGGGCGGGCAGGACGACTCTGGCACCCCTTCCGTGGGCCCTCAGCAGCACCTGAGTTGGGAGGGGGCGGGGTGATGAACAGCTGGTACCTTGACATCCCGATGAGCAATGTTGATTGAGTGCAAATACTGAATGGCCTCACCGATGCTCTTCATGATTTCTGAAGCTTCTGTGGAGGAGAGGAAAGAAAGTCACACGGTGTGTCATTAGGGTTGCAGACTCAGCCACCCGGGCTCAGCGGAGGACGGCAGCCCTGGCAGCGAGCTGGAGAGGCGGGAGCCTCAGCAGGCCTCACCGAGGGCAGGCACTGCAGAAGGGCCCCTTCAGCCACCCGCTGCCCTGCCTGCCCGAGGCCTGTCGCGCAACAGACCCTTTCTACCTCTTTCTGTGAACGCCTGGTCTCCTCGGTCCTGGATTCGGCTGAAGAGTTCTCCACCATCCAAGCTGAAACAAAGCCATGGTCGGATCTCAAGAACACACCCCCCACCACTCTCCATCACCAACCCCCACCCCCGAAAAATCCGTGAGGGGCCTGGGCAGGGTGTGGGAGGCGGGGCCAGGAACAGATCCGCAGGCTGCTTACCACTCCATGACGATGAGCAGGCACTTCCTCCCCGCGTACAGGTTCTCATAGACGTCCACGATGCGCACGATGTGTGGGCACTGGGAGGCCCGCCAGTGCAGCTCCACCTCGCGCCGGGCCTTGGGGCAGTCCTGCAGCATCTACAAGGCAAACAGCCGCCCGAATCACTGCGCTGTCTCAGGAGGGGGCAGCTGGCTGCTGCCCCACATGGGCCTATTCCAAGGCCCTGCCACATGCCGGCTGGCATCCCCACCAATGCGCCATAAACTCCCCACTACCACTGACCCCCCTACCAAGCCAGTCTCCTTGGCATTTTCCCTAGCAGCTCCTTCTTCTAAATGCCGACTTGGAGCTTTTTAGCTCGCTCTTCTGCTCTAAAAGAAACCCCAAATGACCCCTTGGGGCCTTGACAGTCTACACAACTAAAGGCATAGAGTCTACTGTAGGAGGCAGGCAGCAGCGAGGCACTGAAAGACGCGGATAAAGAAGATCTGGGAGCAAGACAGACTGGGGAAACCCAATCCAATATGGAGAAACTCAAGAATTTATAAGCAAAGGTACCTCCACGACCCCTCAAACCCAGCACCCCAAATCCTGAGCAAGTCCTTTCTACCTGTGATACTTCATTCAACCAACAGGTGGCCTCGGGGTCAGCGCAATGTATTTAGAATCCAGGTTCCTATGAGGTCTGTGACCTTGAGCGAGTTATTTACAGCACCAAGCCCCATTCACATCCCCCCTTCTTTCATGGGCCAGGTGGCCGGGGGCATTAAAGGAGCCTGGATCCCACTTGCGTCTCATGAGTCTCAGGAGCTGAACCTTGACTAGTCCAAGCCAGTCTCCTTATGTCCAGGCCCTTCACTAGTGACTGGCTTGGGAATAAGCCTAAGACCAATGTCGGCCAAGAACTTTGTAGGAAATCTGCTGAGAGGCCTCTTAAAGGGAGCGCAGGGATCATACATCACCTCTCCCACATATGGCACCTGGGACCGAGGCAGTCACCTTGGTGCCATAGGGGAACAGCCTAAGAGGATGAGCCAACACACTGAGGAAGACAACCAGGAGAGGTGGCACCTGCCTGGATCCTTGCTGATACCACCACACGTCCCTCATGGCTTCTTTGTAGTAAGGGACATCCTGACACATCCCTTTATAAATGGGGATAAACCTGTTGTGAGGATTAAGTGAAAAAATCCTGCACAATGCCTCGCAGAGTGCCTGGCAGTGCTCAGTAACAGTAGTCGTCATTCTCATTACAGAATGTCTGCCAAGTGCACAGTGCACATGCCAAAATAATTAAGATAAGGACCCTCGCAGACTGACCAACTGTGGGAAGTCAAGATTAGCGCTACAGTACATACCCAACTTCTTTGGGCATTTAGAGGGCTGGGGTGGGAGGGGGCAGTTGGGCTAAGCAGGAACTGGACAGGCAGAAGGGGAGGCTGACAGCAGAGGAAAACAGCGGGAATCAGAGCTGACCAAGAGGGAGCGGAGCTGGGCTAAGGCACCTGCTGGAAAGTGGGTGAGGCTTGGTGAGTAGGATCAGATGGCCAAGATGGAGCGGAAGAGAGGGGGCGCTGAAAGGCAAACGCGGGGATTTCCAACAATAAACTAGCACTCCTCTATGCTGGGGTCCATGATATGCTCGGCCTTTTCTAATTTTACAGTAATCGCCATGTTACAGGGTGAGGAAACCGAGGCTCGGAGAAACAGTGGGTCCCAGGTTCAGATTCAGGGAAAGGCAGAGCCAGGGTTGGGATCCAGGGCTGGTGGGTTGCAAAGCCCACGCCTTTTGTGCTGTCGTACACTACGCGACTTTTAGAGAAGAGATGGAGGTCGAGACTTGTCAGTCTCAGACCGCCAACTGCAGACGGACTGCAGAGGCAACAGGTGCCCAGTTAGTTCAGTCTTGAGCAGGCAAGAGGCAAGGTCCCCATGGGGTCACACTGTCACCTAGTGGCCATATGAGGATACTGCACAGGTCTGGGTTCTGCCACCCTCAACTTCATTCGTTTGGATGGACCAGGAAAAAAGTGTATTTTCCTTTCCCGAGCTCTATGCGGAGTAGGAGGCGGCACTGGCTGACTTTATGTGCATGTAACAATTCCACAAGCGTTCAGTGAGCTCCTACTATGGGCCGCACATTGTGCTGGATGTCAAGACCAAATAGAAGGCTCCTGATCTGAAAGAACTCGGGCTGGGGGTTGGGGGGGTAGGAAGGTCGACAGAAAATACTTGTAACCCACTGACACAATGTGCTGTAAGACTGAAAAGTTCAAAGGATTCAGGAGCAATTGTTTTCAGAGCAGCCAACCGGGAAAGACCTCTATCGCCCCCTACAGGCACATAGGAATTAAGGCTCAAAGAAGAAGAAACAAAGTTGTCAAATTACTGAGGCAATATGAGGTCATGGATCAATTTCTGGTTGCATCATAGCCTTGCAGAGGTCCTTACCTTTCTGTGTCTGTTTCGCAGCTGTAAGTTAGGGGGGCTAATCCCCACCTGACCTCCTCCCTCCTAGAGCCATTGTAAGCAACTAATGCAATACTGCCTCTGAGAGTGTTTTGTTATCGCGCACTCATCCCTGAGCTCACAGCATAGCTGCCACCGCACAGGGGCCTCTCCATCACATCTGTGCCGAGGCTGGAGCACGTGGGTTACCAGCACAAGTCATCAGCAGGACTGTAGGCTGGGTTTGTCTGTAGCCTGGTGACCACCCCCTGGGAACCAGCTCCAAGCTCTAACCAACCAGAGCTGTGCTAAGTGAAGAAGCAACAAGGCCAAACCCAAGAGCACGCCCCCCAGCCCCTCCTGAAATCGGAGCACACACTCCAAGTTCCTTTCCTTCTGCCTTAGACACATTAGCGTATGTGGCACCAGGCACATTCCATCTCCAGGCTCACACACGTTTCTCCAGCTGCAGGGAAGCTGATGGACCTAGTATATAACACACTTGGCCTTGGAATCACACACAATGGGTGTCCCAGGTCTGCATGTCCCAGCTTGTGTCAGGGAAGCCAACTACGTTTCTGAAAAGGGTGTCCCCATCTGTCAAACTGGATTCAATTTAACAAAATAAGTACATGGTGGAAAGGGTAGCACCTTTCAATTCTAAGAGAAACATAATCAAATTTTCCCATGAAGACTGGTAACTGACATCCAGGCGCATGCTTATCGGAAGTCCCTGAGTGGATATGAAAACCAACGCAAGCAATGAAAGCAAGACCTTCAGCTCAGTCAGGAGGGCAGGCTGGCTGACGTCAGGGCAGAGCCGGGAAGAGCCAAAGAGGCTTGGTGGACAGCTGTGGCGTGCAGAGCGCCTGCAGAGAGGAAATCAAGAATGTGCTAATCTGGAGTACCCGGCTAAGTAAAGAACAGCGGGGAGGCGCCTGAGCTCAGCCAGAGAGAAGGGACAAGGAGAGAAAACAGGATTCCCGAGGTGCTAACAGGGCAACCAGCAGAGATGCGGTGGCAGGTTCAACCAGAAGCCAAGAGGGGACCTGGGGAAGGTTCGCCCCTGAGCGTGAACAAGGACACAGGCGGCCCCTACAGCCCTGCGGGCCTGAATCTGAAGGGAGAAAGTGTCTTCCCAGTAAAAAGCCATACAGGCTCTGAGGCAAGGAATGCCTGGAAGCCTGTGAAGTATTTTAAGCGCATGCTAAACCTGGAACAGATACTGTGACTTCCCTCCTCCCTCCACGTTTGCGTCTGAGATTCTCTTGCACTGCAGGCGAGATTGCTGCCTTGTGCTGGCTGCATGGGCCCGGCTGCAAGCCCGCCTACCAGTGTGGCAGGGCCAGGGAGCAGGCCACAGGGTCCATTACCTGGGGGGACCTCTAGGGTAAGGGTGGCAATAACGGAGATATGGGACCTCTCCCAAAATATGGTTCCCCGCCTTTCTGTCTTTGCCAGAACCTGGAGGGAGGCAGGACGGTCCCACTTATCTCCCCACCAATTTCCCCGCAAGCGTCCACACGGGAAGACTGGAGTATGGTCAGCATCCCAAGCCGAGCAGAGCCAGGGCAAAGGGAAGCAACAGGCCGGGCCTGAGGCCTGCTCACCAGCGAGGCAGACATGAGGACGGGAGGAAGAAGCCACGCCCCACGGGAGCATCCCCTGCACAAGCTCCACCACCACTTCATCCCTTTGTGCCTCAGTTTCCTATCCGTTCAACAGGACAGTAACTACCTGTCCACATTAAACCAATGAACACACACGTGTTATGTGAGTGACCAAGAATGGTTCCTGGCACATGGTAAGCACTGCACTAGGGTTTGCGATGGTTATTCTGCCCATTCCCGGCCCCCTGCCTCCCCCACTATTAGAGTCCCATTGGGGTGGGGAGTTGCAATCCCACTCCTGCCCACCTCATTTAGGGTGTTAGCACTGGGCAGAGCGGGGGACCAAAACACAGGGAGGGAAGCAGGCTTTGGCATCCTAGCCCTGAGCTCTCCTGCTCCCTCCCTACACCGCCTAAACTGGACAGCTGGGGCGGGCTGCAATGTAATGAGGGAGGAAGCCATCCCTTCCCAAGACTGACCCGGTGCCAAGAGTGATGCAAAAGTCAATCAGGCCCTAACCGGTTTGGCTCAGTGGATAGAGCGTCAGCCTGCGGACTCAAGGGTCCCAGGTTCGATTCCAGTCAAGGGCATATACCTTGGTTGCGGGCACATCCCCAGTAGGGAGTGTGCAGGAGGCAGCTGATCAATGTTTCTCTCTCATCGATGTTTCTAATTCTCTATCCCTCTCCCTTCCTCTCTGTAAAAAATCAATAAAATATATATTTTTTTTAAAGTCCATCAGGCGCTGTGTGGTAGGTGTGCAGTGCTCCTAGTATCAGACAGCCTCTGCACTCCCAAGTAGGTTAGCAGGCGCCACCCCCCAACCTGCCCCACATGGAGAGGGCTGAGGCTGACCTGGATGCTTCTCCAGGTCGGAGAAAGGAGGACTTGAGAAGGAGGCTTGCTGCACGGGCGATGGCGCAACCTCAGCACAGAGCAGCCGGACATTAGCAGCCTCAGAGCCAGAGGAGCAGGAAGCCTGCTCCCGGGAGTGCTCTGTGTTACTGGGGTGTCAGTAGTTGGAATGGGGAACCCTCACAGCCATGCTCACCCCCACCCCAAGAGGAAGCGTCCTATTTTATAAATAGCAAAACTCAGGCTCAGAGGCACTAAGCGATTAGTTCAAGGCCTTTCAGCCAGTAGTCCGTGGCAGGGCTGGAATATGAACTCCATTCTCACTGCTCCCAGAGCCTCGTGCCCACCACCCATGGCAAGGCAAAGGGCACAGATCTGTCCAGGGCTGTGGTACAAGAGCCGAAAGTGGGGGCTGAAATGGACATATGCCTTAAAGTGCAAACCTTGGAGCTTGAAATTACTGTTAGAATTTTATCCTCAGGTACTAAAGGTACTAATGGAGCTTTAAGGATGTGTGTGTGTGTGTGTGTGTGTGTGTGTGTGTATCCCAATAGTTGTTTACCTCATCTAGAAACGGCTAACAAGTTCTGTGCCCAGCAATAGCAAGAGATTTATCTATCAATCTATAATCTTTCAGATGAGGCTTCAGAATAATATTTACTAGAAATGAATTACTAAGTCTCTGTTAGCTTCTCAGTCACCATCATTGTCATTGTCTATTTTTTTCTTTTGCAGCACAAGTTCCAATCTATAATTTCCTTAAATTTATTTATCAAAAAGTATCTGATAGTAAGTGGAAGAGAAAGTTACAAAGCCTTATGTACAGTACAGTCCTCGCTGTATATTTATTTATATCTGTGCATATATATGCACATAGATATACATAGTATGTGTGTATATCTATAACAGGAAGAGCATTCATACTCTATAACATGTTGATGGTAATTATATCTTTATTTAATGGTGATTTATAATTAGTACATGTACTTTTTAAAGAGGCAAAGAAGCTTAGCTCTCCAAATTTTAATCAGAGGCTGTCACCCACACCCCTATATGGCCAGGGAGCAGCTCGGGGCTTCCAGGCAGCTCTGCCACCCTGCTTGGACTCACCAAGTCTATGGACCTAGAATCTCGGAGTCCTGAGCAAGAAAGCAGCTCAGGACCTGGGGAGGTGGTAAGGAGAACTGAGTGCAGCTGTTCAGTCTCAAAGATCTTTCCGTCTACACCCGGGAAGCTGGGTCCCCCACAGCCCTGTACTAGTGGAAAGGGAGGTGTGAGCTCACGAGGCCGCAGGACCAGGACACAATGTCCTTACATCACTTATCACCTCTGCCTCCATCCCTGGACCTGGAGCCAGGGAGGGACATGGGGAGGAGACACAGCACACGCAGTACTCGATCTCACCTTCCCAGAATGCCATTCCTCAGCAAAACCTGGGGCACACGCTGGTGTGGGAGGTGCTGGGATGTAACGGAGAACACGACAGGAAGGCCTGTGCCCTCATGGGACTTACACTTTAGTGCACGAGGTACACAATAAACCAGTGGGTGTGTTTTGTGTGTCTTTTTAAAATTGCACATCGTGCTTTGTGCTGCAAAGAAAATAGGGAGCTACCACCAAGTCAGCACTGGTGGTGGGGAGTCTCATTCCCCAAATTACAGAGCTGCCCGAAGGCTGGGAGCGTGTCGCAGGTCCCTTTTCATCCAGCCCAGCTCAGGCACACAGGAGATGACAAACAGCTACGTCTTGGTTGAAATGACGATTTCCCTCCACACCTACTGGGGGTGGGAGTGTGTGTGTGTGTGTGTTCCCCATTCCGGAGCCTTGCAAAGCTCAGTGAGGAGCAACGGATGGTCCTCCCCTAGAAACTGGTCTAAACATACATCTCGCAGATTTCTTTAACCTCAGAAGGTCACCATAATAAAAGATACACAGAAGTACACCATTGGGGTCCCTAATATTGCACACACCCCCAAACACTTGGTTGGAAGGTAAAAGCCTCTACTTGCTACTGACTTTCATTCATGTGATGTGGAGGGGGGAGTCCCCACCCAAAACAAAGCTAAAACTCACAACGGGGAATCCAGTTCCAAAAGCCGTAAACAGCCACGCCACGCTGCCCAGAAGACGAGCAAACCTTTCCTGGGGTCCCCGCCCGCAATCTCCAGGACTTCCCGGGGTGGCCACACAGGACCGAGGTTCAACGAACAGGCCAGAGCCTTAAAACTCACACTGTCAATGACAATACTTTTTAAATGTTTGCAACACATGATGGGTAAGAGGCTAACTTAACTCCGGCAAATCAATTGTAAAAGATTAAGGATCCAAAATAAAAATGAGCAAAGAATTCTTATTTCAAAGACAAAGAAACACAGATGGCCAAACGGAAGATACTCAATGCAACTCATTACAAGAGAATGTTTATAAAGACAATGATCACAATTTCACCAGAATGGCAAGATTTCAAAATGTTTGACCAAAAACATACAAAATAAAACTCCCGAGTTTATGCAAAGATTTGGGAAGGAAAAGGCACTCTCTCATATTATCAGTAGGGAAATAAACTAGTGGATTTTTAGAGGCGTTTGGTCATATATATCAAAACTGTAAATGTTCAAACCTTGGACCCAGCACCTACCCAGCTAGGAAATCACCCTACAGATGTGTTCCTAAGTGATTTTAATGGCAAAAGGGGAACTGGTAACAATCCACCTGCCCCTAAGGAGCCGGTGGGATGGATGGTGGAGATGCATGCGCCGTGGCTGCAGGCCTGTGGGAGGGAGGCCACCCAGCCTGGGGAGAAGGGGTGTTAACGAAGGGCAAGCAGACAGAGAACAGGACACACGTTAACTTCACGCCAATGTTCTAATTTTTTTAATGGAACTGCATACACATTATGTAGTTGACTTTTAAGGTATAATCAGAAAGACACCAAAAGGTTAATCAGTGATTAATTATAAATGGTGGTAAGATAGCTGACAATTTCCTCTTTGGTGTTTTTCTCTTAATTTCTAAAAATAAAATACCAAACAGAATATAAAATACAATCCCATTTGGGTGTTTCGTTGTCATCGTTGTTTTGCTCGTTTTTTAAGGCAGAGGGAGGAAAGATATATGGACTTGTGGATGCTTAAAATTTTTCCAGAGGAATTTACCCCCAAAAAATATGTTAACAGTGTTAACCACTAGGGTACAGTAGATACTAGAGAGAAGACTGTATCTTTTTTCCCTTTTTCTTTCCATTTTATATCTTTCTATTGTTTAAATATTTATCATCTGCATGCATTTTTAATTAAGTCAAGGGTTTACATTCTAACATGCAGTTTGCCTCAGGCCTTAATTTGACCCCTGACCTGACAGTGACACAGTTACATGTGCCCCAATGCAAGCCAACCTTCCTGTAGAGAAGGAGGTGAGCGGGAACGGGAATCCCACGCTGGCCACCGGAAGAAGGGCCTGGTGAACTCTAAGTATGAGGGTAACTCAGTTGATGTAAAGGCCTGGCCATCCTCCTGGAGAATTCAACCAAAATATGATGAAAAGCTGGCCGAAGGTCCAAACCACCACTCCTGACTTACACGGCCGTGAGCACCGAACACAGCGGGCGCAGGCTCTCCCGAGTCTGGGGTGGGAAATTGAAAGACTGGAGCGCACAGATAGTTCTGCTTCTTCTCGCAGATGATTATGACTTCGAAAGAGAAAGAGGAATTTCCACGTATTCTGCACCGCATGTGTCAGGTGCACTTTATATATAGAAAGTAAGCGATATGCCAGCCTCCTAAGGACTCTGAAACAGTCGACTGCTGGCTCCACTTACAGGTGTGACCACCAAGCCCAGTGAAGTTACCTGCCCAAGGCCCCCTGCTGGAAAGTGACAGGGCCAGACTCACACCCAGTTCAGCCTCTAACCTCCCAGTTCTTTTCTTTTGTTTTCATTACAAAGGAGGCTTTGCCAAACCCTGAGCTGCTAACATCAGTTTACTGTTGCCCTGTCCCATGCTCCTAAATGTCTTCCCTGCCTGCTGTGTCCACTGGCCTCTCCCCAGTTACCTGTGAATCTGTCAGCCCCGCACAGAGCTCGGTGCAGAAGACGAAAAGGGCAGACTGCACCTCAGAACAAAGTTACGGGTGAGGCCTGCAACAGCATCCGAGGCATGGCTCCCTAGGACACAGGGAAGATGGGGGAAGAAGGAAGCACACTGAACTCTCCAGTTGGCTTTACGCTAAAACCTGAGTGGCAGGAAGAAAAATGCCACATTCTTTGTAGTATCTAGGTATGACTTTTGAAAATCCAGAGATGGAGAAACTACCAAGAGAAATTAAGTCGGAAGGGGGTCAGGAACATTGCTTCTGGCCTACTCAGCCTCCATCAATTTGACCCCGTACAACCGCTAAAAGCAAATTTAAATTTTTAATTGGGAATGACAAATGCCATCTCATCTTCATCACCCCAACTTAAGGAATAAGATTCCTGACAAGTACTGGTATACCTAATCAAGAGATCTAATGGGAGGTGAGAAAGTGGAAGAAGAGAAGGGTCATATAAATCAAGAGGGCGGTATATACACGCACACACAGACACACACACATACACACATTCACATATGCATACCCACCACCCCTGAAAATAATTCCATAGTTCCACTCGCCTAAGAGTGAAGGATAGCCGAGTGAGGACAGAAGGAAAAAGAACCATAAGTGGTAACATATGGGAGAAGAATACATGGTCAGGCAAAAGATATAAACCAATCTTTCCAACACAGTTAGCAAAAAGGCCCAGACACAAGACAGAGCTGCCCAGCGTGGACACAAGGACATCTGAGAAAGAGATGTCCTGCTAAGAGCAGGACACCGGATAAATTCTTGCCTTGCTTTACTAAGAGTTTACCTCTCACACAGCCAAGGATGCAAGGAAGGGAACTACAACCCTAAACCCAATTCTGACCAGGGAGCAAAGTCTAGTCAACTGTGTAAAAAAACAAACAAACAAACAAAAACCCACCACCACCAACAACAAAAACCCACAAAAATAAAATAACTTTAGTTTGCAAAAACAATAATAAGAATACAACAGGAAGTAACCTTGTCATATTAGAGTTAGAAGGAGAGAAGAAAAAACCTGGGGACAAAAACAATTGGTTAGCCTAGACTTCCAGATGTTGACACAAAGGAACAGATGAACAGGGAAATCCCAAAAGGGAATGCATTTTGAAAAATATGCCCTGATCTTTAACACGTGGATTGTGACCATCTAAAGCACATAATCCCGAAAAAGAAACCAGAAGCAGAAAAAGAAAAAAAAAGAAACTAGAAGCAGAAAAAAAAGAAAGAAAAGAAACCAGAAGCAGACACCCCAGATGGCAAGGCCAAGCACGGGCAGCTCTGATGAGCTCCGAGACTAAGGGATGCATCCAAAGACATGAGCAAACTGCCTGTAACCAGGACAGACCCAAGAGAGTGGCTCATGAAACAGAATGAGCAGAGCTTGTAAACATGCAAGAACTACAGGAAGAGTGCCTTAAACCTACATGCAAAGCTGAAAGAACAGAGGAGGAAGTGGGCCCCTCAAAGAGACAGATTTGGGGGAATGTTCACCTCCAATATGTTCCATTCTTTTTAACTCTGAAGGAGAAGGCTCTTCAGACTGGAACAGGCTCCACATGTACACACACATTCAAGGGAAACCTCAAATCCAAGCGAGACCAACTTATAATCACCTGAGGACGACTGAGTTAAAAGAGGCCAATCTTAGAAGAATCACAGAAAGAATCTGCAGGAGGTTCCAGAACCACGGTTGGTTCTGAGATGGGCAATGCTCTGCTTTGGGGCAGTATGTGTTTCCTCAGCATTCACTGTGCTCCAGGCACCAGACTAAACACTTGGGCATTCCAGGAGGTCACGGCTTAGTCAAGGAAACAGGAACAATATGTAAAAAGAATTGCTGATAAGAAGGACTGCTCAACTTCACATCTGCCTCTGGCGAAGCTCTGGAACAGATCATGAATTGGACCATCACCAACTGGACCATCATGACCTAGCCTGGGTTCCCTGCGAAGCCATGCAAACTAGTCTGACTACCATTTTTAGCAGGGTTACTAAGTTGTAGGCCAAGGGTCGGATCCATTGGGGCTTTGACGTCTATAAAAGTAAATAAAGTCTCCAGCCAGACCTTTGGGATGACAAAGAAAAAGGGGGTGTGATGACAAAGCATTTCGATAATACTTGCAATTGTTATAAATGACCAATAACAATGTGTTATTTAATGGATCTAGGACAGGCTGAACATGCACCAAAGTGAACTCACTGCTCCCTCTCACTTGCTCCCCAGTCTCGGTCAATGACAATGACATCACCATCTAGCCAGGCTGTCAGATATAAATCTTGAATCAGTCATCCTCAGCCTCTCTCCCTCCCACACCCACTGAAGCAATCTTGGAAAGATCTCCCTCGCCCATCTCCCCTTTTCTGCCACTTGCTTGGTTCCTTTTGCTCTTGTGCATTTTCTAACTGGTTTCTAGATGGTACGTAATCTGTTCCAATACATCCTGGGTCAACTACCGAAAGGAAAATCTGAGTAGGACATTTTCTTCCTTAAACATGTCCATTGGCTAACAGGATAAAACCCAAATTCCTTCATGTGGTCTTCCTCAGCTCCCACCCATAATATCTGTGCCTTCACCTCCCAACACACCCCCCTACTTAAGCTACACTGGACTTCGGGGTCCTCAAACAAGCCAAGACTTTGCATCCTTCAAGAACCAATGCACTGTCACCTCCTCTGTGAAGCCTCCCTGACAGTGACTTCCAGGCAGTCAGCCCCTCTGTCCTCTCGCCTCACACAGGACTCTTGTTAAACTCCTACTCTGGCACTCACGAGTATATTTACAAGACTGTTCCTCCCCTGCTGGACAGACTGTGCCCCTGGGAGGCTGGAACTGTCTTATTCACTTTTTGATTCCCAATCTCAGGCCCGAACATGGCATCAGGACATACTCAATATTTGCTTGTTGGCTAAACCCAGAGAAAACCTCCAGTGACAAACCAAGTAATGCCATCCTTGGCTTTGCCTAATAGTTAACCAACAAGTTGGTTGAAGGTAGAGTAGACAGCAAGCTAATCAAACTTGCAAGTGACAAAAAAAAAAAAACTCCAGCAAGTAAAAATGTGGGCTATAACTAACCGAAAACAAGGTCATATGTTAGGTTCAAAAAGATAATCTACAACAGCTTGTGATGAAAGACCTTTCTCAAGTCAGATCCAGGTCACACAGAGGGTGAGTGAGAGCAAAGGTCCTGCAGCCGGCAGCCTGTTGACTCACCGTGGGAACCTGAAGTGCCTTAACCTTCTTAGACCTCCTGTTTCCTCCAAGATAACACAGAGATAACAGTACCTACTTCACAGGGTTGCTGTTTAGCTAACAATAATAATAATAATAATAATAATAATAATAATAATGGATTTGCCATTAGAATTGTGCCTAGCTCAATAAACTCTACTACTATTTTTCGCTGCTGTTGTTTTGTTGTTAAAAGATACTTCTAAGAAAAGATGAGCTGTAAATCATTGTGGTTAAAAGCAAGGGCGTGGAATTAGACCGTCTCAAGTTCAAATGCCAGCTCTGAGCTTAGTAACTGCCTGACCTTAGGCAGGTATTTCACTTTCTCGTCACTGTCTTCATACATTAAATGGAGCTAATGATAGTATCTGTCAGAGAGATTCACTACAGCAGTCTTTCAAATGGGGGGAAAAGTGGAGATAAACTAAATATCCATTACTAGAAAAGGGTTAAGTAAATTATGGTATATCCATAATGGTGCATAAAATAATATGCAATTATAATAAAGAATGAGGTAGATCTATATATACTGAGATCAAAATTTCTCCAAAAAACTATATTCTTTTTTTGTAATGTTTTTATTGCCCTGGCGATCTAATCATCAATAAGGAAAAATAACATTGTTCCATGACTTTGAAAAATTGCCAAAACATTAAAAACTTTCTTACTGTCAGTTATAAATGAAGAGAAATGAAAAAATGGTAAAACTAATATTTATCTAGTACACTGTGATAAAAAAATTAGAGACACTGAGAATGAGTTTTATTTCTTTGTAAAAACGTTATCCGGTGTGAAGAGCGCTTGCCTTGCCACCTGCAATGCAGATGGAGCATCATTTCTGTGTCTGCAGACTGTCACACTCCTTTCTCAGTTTGGATCAGTTTCCAAAGTTTCCTCCTTTGCACTTTTAATGTTGCACAATAACCTCCAAGAGTGTCCTCAACATGAAGTTTGTTCCCAGTGTCACTTCCTCTGGGATTACTTCATCTTTCCCGTCACAACCACTCAAGTCAATGAGTTTGCCTTCACTGAGTTCCTCTGGCTGCATACGTAGTCTTTCTCTTTTTTTAATATTTTTTTATTATTGATTTTAGAGAGAGGGGGAGGGAGAGAGGGGGAAGGGGGAGAGACAGAGAGACAGACAGACATCGATCAGCTGCCTCCTGCACATACCCCCACTGGGGATCGAGTCCAAAACCTGAGTATGTGCCCTGACCGGAAATCAAACCAGTGACCTTTCAGTACATAGAAGATGCTTAACCAACGGAGCCACACCGGCCAGGGCTGCATATGTAGTCTTGAATGGTGGCAATGTCAACATTCCTACAATCGGTTATTTATTCTATAATTCCATTTATGCTCAGTTCAACTTTCACTTCCAGCATTACCACTTTCCATTTCTTGGCTGACACTTCATCTTTTGGGCCAAGTCCCTCTTCTGATTATCTAATTTTATAAAATGTCACATGAGTTTACCACTGGGAGACAGGAGGCAGCACAACTGCACACTTTCCTGTCTACATGTGAAGTCAACAACACATGGGGAGTGGCCCACCACAGACTCTGAAAGGGACATGAATGGTCACTGGTCATCCCAAACATCTCTATGTACATGGTGATCTGTGGACTGAAGAGCCAGCAGCAACGTTTGTGCTCCAAGCAATCTGTGGGGTAATATACCACGGCAACTGGACTTTACGCCATGATGTTGAGGGACTGGTGCTATGTAACTAAACTGTGACGACTGAAATTCATGCATATTGGAACCACAAAAACCAAGGACTGTCTGTACAAAGGACATAATACACAAGTACATTCACTAAAGAATAACAGTGGAAAGAGCTATATTACTTAAATTCTTTTCACTAAGGTTTACATCTTTTATTTTTTTAATATATTTTTATTGACTTCAGAGAGAGAGAGAAAATCTATGATGAAAGAGAATCATTGATCAGCTGCCTCCTGCACGCTCCCCACTGGGATCAAGCCCGAAACCCGGGCATATGACCTGACCGGGAACCGAACCGTGACCTCCTGGTTCATACATAGGTCGATGCTCAACCACTGAGCCATGCTGGCCGGGCTAAGGTTTACATCTTCGGAATGGTTCTCAGCCTGAGATGACTTTCCCCCACAGTCTGGAGACATTTTTGATCGTTGCAACTTGGGGGCCTGGAGAGGGTTGTAACTAGGGTCTGCTGGGCAGAGGCCAGGGATGCTGCTAAT
This sequence comes from Myotis lucifugus, assembly GCF_000147115.1. Taxonomy (NCBI): domain Eukaryota; kingdom Metazoa; phylum Chordata; class Mammalia; order Chiroptera; family Vespertilionidae; genus Myotis; species Myotis lucifugus. The sequence continues at coordinate 1,945,614 of NW_005871193.1, read as the reverse complement.
TCCTAAAAAGCACAAGACGATCTGCCACAACAAAGAATTATCTGGTCCAAAATACAACATGGTGAAGCTGACAAACCCTATTTGAACCCAAACAGCTTATATTAAGCTATCTTTAACAGTACCTTCCTCATTAGGTGATGGCAACGATTAAGTGAGGTCATGGCAAGTATCAGTAAATAATATTGCTATTATTTATTAATTAATGCAATAAATGCCATTAATATTAGAGGGTCTAGATGACTTCAAGCTGAGTAAGTATCTTAATACCACCTCAGACTTGTGGTATTTTGTTTACAAACATTAACTCACTAACGCCAGGATATGGCTCCCAAAAAGTTCGCATCACCTTCAACTTCCTGACAGACCAAGTATCTGGATCAAGATAGGAGTCCAGACCCAACCACGCTCTCAGACCACATCTAGAATCCAGTGCTCACTTCTGGGCAACATGTTTAAAAAATTCCAAAGAATCATGACCAGGATGCAGGAGGTCTGAGACTCATGTCACGAGGAAGGGTTCGATAAACTGGGACAATTAGCTTGAAGAAGAGAAACCCTGAAGGAGTAATTCCGGACTGAGATGTAATAACAGTCCTGAAATTCTACGGGACTGTCAGAGAGAAGAGAGCTAACTTAGACTTGTCCTACCTGGTTCCCCACGGTACAGATGACAAGGAGCTGACCCCAAGAGCAGGGGCCTGGAAGGGAGAGCTCTCTACTCCTGGGAACATTCCAGCAGAGGCTGTCAGGTGGGCTCACCAAGAACTTCTACACTAAGAGAATAGTTTACGTCAGTGATCGGCAAACCGCAGCTCGTGAGCCACATGCGGCTCTTTGGCCCCTTGAGTATGGCTCTTCCACAAAATACCACGTGCGGGCATGCAGGTACAGTGCGATTGAAACTTTGTGGCCCATACGCAGAAGTGGGTTTTCGGCCTGGGTGAGTCTATTTTGAAGAAGTGGCGTTAAAAGAAGTGGGGGGTGTCGGTCGGTCGGTCAACGGGAGACGCAGCGCGGGGGAGGTACATTGTTTTGAGGTACTTTCGCTGAGGTCAACCCCTTCCAACTCTCCCATCCATACTTGTCTATCTGAAACAAGTATACAAGACCAGTGTGGATGGGAGAGTTGGAAGGGGTCGACCTCAGCGAACGTCCCTCAATCAGACTGAGGATGTTTTTAGCAAAAGCCAGCTTAGGAGTACCCTAATTAAGTTAATAACAATGTACCTACCTCTATAGTTTAAGTTTAAAAAATTGGGCTCTCAAAACAAATTTCAATTGTTGTACTGTTGATATTTGGCTAAGTTTGCCGACCACTGGTCTAGAAAGTAGGCACTTTCTAACACCATCTTGGGTCCAGAATTTGAGAGGGTAGCAGGGCAGAGGGTAGCAGGGCAGAGTAACAGTCTCCTTTGACCCACCAATCCCATTTCTAGGTATTGACCCAAGAGAAATAAAAAATTATGTCCACAAAGACTTGTGCAAGAATGTTCATAGGAGCTTTATTCGTCATAGCTGAAAGCTGGAAATACTCCAACTGTCCATCAAGAGGAAAATGGACAAGCAAATTATATCACATCCAACAAGAGAATACTACTCAGTATAAAAAGAAGCAAACGACCTATACAGGGAACCATGTGGATGGCCCTTACATGGGAGAGATAATACTGATCGATCCATTATATGACATTCCAGAACAGGTCAAACTAATGGTGCAAAAACACCAGAACTGTGATTGCCTGGGAAGGAGCATGGCGGAGCTTACGAGGGTAATAAAAATGTATATTCTATATCTTGGCAGAGGTTTGGGTTGCACAGATGGAAGCATTTATCAGAACTCATAAAATGATACACTTAAAACGTGAGCATTTCACTTTATATAAATCTTAGCACACACACAAAAATGCATGAACAAATATTGAATTCTAATTAAAATCTATGCACCATGAAATGTTTAGGGGTGAAGTGTACTGATGTCTGCAACTTACACCCCAAAAATGAGATATGCTGATAGCTGAATAAGGAGATGGAAAGATGGAGCAAGATGTAACAAAGCAAGGTGAGTAAAATGTTCATGGCAGAATCTGGGTGGTTGGTATATGAGTGTTCACCACACAAGGCTTTCAAGTTTGCTGCATATCTGACGTGTTTTATAATAAAGAGGGGGAAGTGCGAGAGGAGTAACAACCAGTAGGGAGCACAAGGAAAAGAGGAGGTGGCTGGGAGGTCACGGGAGGAGGGCAAGGGGAAGAAGGGGGACCGTCTCAGCCAATACAGCAGCCTCTCCGGGGCAGAACTGCAAGCTGCGTGAGGCCTGGCTGACCTGGCAACAGGCGATTTTAGCCAGGATGGAGCACATGTGAGGTTGGTGCTCAGACCTTTGTGGTTGTAGCTCTTGTTCCCATGGGACCTGTTCCATCACTACCCTACTCTGTGCCCAGGACAAGTCTCCGCCCCTCTCTGGCCTTGGTACCTTCCCCTGGACTGAAGGGACCAGTTTAGAGGATCCTTAAAGAGCTTTCCAGCTCTGACAGTCTACGCTCACTGCATCTGTGCAAACCACATTTCCAGACAAGAGCCAAAGGATGCAGAGATGCAGTTACAGCTTCAGCGAGCTCTAGCCAGTGTCCTACACACAACGGCACGGAGCTTGCTGTTGCGTCAGTATGTCTTCAAAGAAAGGGACTGGGTACAGCCAGCTCTCAAGTATCTGCGTGTGGATTATCCACTCTATAGAGCAGCGAACACTGAATCAATGAGCAGAAGTACCCTCCCCCTAACACATAGCAGGTTTCTGGGACACAGAACATTATGGAAGCCCAAGAAAATTAAGGAGATAAAAATGCACTGATATTTTGAAAAACCCAATTTTAATAATTTTTATATTATCTACTCCACTATCTCTCCCTCCCCCACCCCCAATGGCATGGATAATTTAAACTGAATTGCATGCAAACTGTTGGTCTTTCTGTGCTCTGATCTATCTACTCTGTAGTTCTCTACCCCAAGGGACACGCATCCTAGAGTATACCAAGTGATAGAAGGCTATGCCAGAAAGCGGGCCGACCCGGTTCTAATGCCCATTCTGCAGTTAACTCGCCGAGTACCTGCAGACAAGCCACTTGCGCTGCCCCTCCTCTGGAAAATCTAACATATGCCTAGCCCACCTGAGGTCTAAGGTTTCTTCCAACTCTAAACTCTTCGACATCATTCTCCCTCCCTGGGTAAGTAATATAACCATGAAATTTGTCTAGTTTTCAAAAAAACAAATTCATAGATACAGACAACAGAATGGCGGTTACCAGAGAAGAAGGGGTGAAGGGAGGTTAAATCCCTTTACCCAATATGGAATTGTTATATGGAATTATAATGTTGTATCCCTGAAATGTATAATGTTATTAACCAATGTTACTTCAATAAATTTAATTTTAAAATTTATTTAGCTTTTATATATTCTACTAGAGGCCCAATGCACAAAATTCGTGCAAGAGTCAGCCTTCCTTCCCCTGGGCGGCACCGGCTTTCCCTGGCACCCGGGACCCAGGCTTCCCTCTGGCACCTGGGACCCGGGCTTCCCTCACAGCCCTGGCTTATCTGAAAGGATGTCTGGTCTAATTAGCATATTACACTTTTATTATTATAGATAGCCCTTCTGTGTATAAGATCACCTTTAAACTTGCAATCTAGATGGGTCCAACATGACCCTCATTTTAGGCGCATGGGAACCAAGGTTCAGGAAGTGTAGGATGCTTGCCAAGGGTCCACAGCTGGTCAGCGGCACCGTGAGGGCCAAAACCCAGGCCCCTGAGGAGACCACGCAGATTCCTTGGAAAAGTCCTGGGGACCCCGGGAGCCGTGGGGAGCCCCTCCTACATTTCAGTACCTGTAAACATCCCCTCTTTCTCTGCCTCACCCACTCAAGAGTCTAGGGCTCCTGCCCTCAGATCTTAAAGGGGAGAGGAATATGTGTGTCTCTCAAACCAAAGACCATTACCTCACAAGCCAAAAGCAACTTCTGGCAGAACTTCCTTCCCAGCATTCTCTGGGAGGGGGGGAGGGCCCCACCTTTGGGTAAAAAAGAATTCCCAGAATGGCTGACTTGTCCACAAGTGCCCTGAATGCACTCCCGGCAGTGGTGATGCATCCCTGGCTGATGGGGAAGGAGGGAGTCATCCCTGCTCCTCCCCGACTCCAGGTCCCCCTCCACCCTTACCCAACACCCACCTCAGTGAGCTCAGAGCTTCCTGGCAAGGGCTCCCCGGCCGGGGGGCCACAGCAAGTCCTCAGGGGTCAGAGCTGCTGGTCCCTCCTGGGACGCTGGAGCCTGGGAGTCTGCAAACACAGCTCCAGTTGGCAGCAGCAGCTAATAATACTCCTGCTTCCCAAACCAAACCCTGGTCCACCCAGACTTCCTGCTCAAGGGGGACTGGAGGACTGAAGGCCGGGATCTGCCCTTTCTACTGACCCAGGCAACGATCGGAGGGGTTGGGTGTGCTCCCCTCCCATCTGAGCGGCCCCGGCTGCGGTGGCTGAGGCTGTGGCTGAGGCCGTGGCTGTGGCTGAGGCTGAGGAAAGGCAGAGAGAAGCCAGAGGAGCTGGGAGGTGACAGACAGCTCACCCTAGTTCCTGAGGACAGACTAATACCCCTCCCTTTGGGAAGGTCAAAAGAGAAAAGGCAGCGTAACAAAACATACATACACGCACACGTACAAAGATAGGAAATCCTGGGCGTGTTTTAATGACACTGATGTCTGCTCACCCTGGAAGCGTGTGCTCCCCAGCGAGAGTGGCTGATTCCCACCCACATTCTCATGTGTTCCCCAGTGGCCAATTTCCTTAGAAATCACCATGACCTCCTGGCACAGCTGTGCCGGGAGGGCTTGAGGCCTGCAACAGGCTCGGGGATTCCTGGGCCTGAGCTTGCTCCAAGCGAAGGACCCAGTGGGCCCCCCCAGGCCTTTCTCAGGGGGCTAGCCATCTGGGAACCAATCGTCCATACCCACCTCCCGTCTCCAATGGCCTGACAACAATTCTACCCAGGACTCTCAAATTTTAAAACTCCACAAACCTTAGTAAACCCACATCAAAACTTGAACTCTTAAACTTAAACCCAAATACCCTCATCCCCGTTCCGAGTGATGGAGAGCCAAGTGCCCTTCCACCCTGGCCCACCTTCCTCCAGAGGCCCTTTGGCTGGGGAAGAAGGGAGAAAACACCCAGCCCACCTATTTCTCCCTGGCTGCCACCTCCAGGTTCAACACAATCTCCCCCACTGGACAGGGGAATGCAGAGATAAGGGTGCTAAATCTTGCTCCCCTCCATAGCCAGGATTAGCAAGCAGCTGCCCTTGGGATCACCAGCCCCTCCCTTCTGACACGGGGGAGCTCTCAGTAGCCTGGGCCTCAAGCAGGGGTGCTGCTCACTGCTTGTTCACCCCCCACGCTGCAAACTGCCGCTTCCCAGGCATGACAGATGTAGCTGCTATTCAGTATTATTCAGTATGTTCAAGTCAGGACAAAAGCCTCCTGCAGAAGCACAAAGCCAGCAGGGATGCAGCCAGGGCCAGCTTCAATAGAAGCCACCTGCCAGGGGCCCTTCTCTGCCACACCCCCAGCATTCACACACACACACACACACACACACACACACACACACACCCCTCTTTTAAGCCTCTCAAACCTGTGTTGACCTGCAGTCAGGTGAATTCTCTGAACCACTGGACAGTTCTTCCAGAGCAGGGGGATTGTACTGCCATTTCTCAGACCTTTTCTGTAGGATGTTAACAACTGATAAGTCAGAAAAGGGGGTCCTGTATATGCCACAAGCACTAGGTTATACAAAGTCAAATAGATTCTTTTACTACAGGACTTCTCAGAGCCTTTAAGATGTTAAAGTGCACTGCAGAATGTTTCCCAGATTTACCTGATCACAGAACACCTCAGAACTGGCATTCCACCAACACAGTCCAAGACTGCAGTGTCTTTCCTCCATGTTCACCAACTCTCGGTACATTGCTCTTCTACCGTTTGGAGCAAATATATACTTTTCCCCTCAATGAGCTTCTGGTGAACAGATGAACGAACAGGTTCATGAACACACACACACTGGTGGTATCCTCACCGTTCAAATCAACCGGAGTGAAGTTTCTGCCAGGACAATCGGAACTTCATACAAGATACTCAACCTCTGCACACACTCTAGCCAACCTCGGCTGTGAATCACCTGTGCTAGGTCCCAGAGGAGCCAGCTGGCTTCATTCCCTCACCAAGTCTCCCCCTAGACTTCCCCACTGTTTTGCATTTGGCCAGAAGGGTAACTGGGTGACCGCAGTCGATGTACACACCTGTGGTCGGGGAGAGGTCGCCGCCATAAATGTCACACAAGGTCTGAGTGAGCTCAGGCACCAATACCACTAATTCCAACAGAGAAACCTAGAAGGAGTAGCAGGCTGACCGAGCTTGACCAGCGAAGATTCTCACTCAACCCTCCTCCCATCAGGGCCAGACACCAGTGGGCAGGTAACAATGACACGCAGGCACGGCATCGACGGTCAACATTTCCCAGGGTCCAGACTTTGCATACTCAAGCTACATCTCTCGGGCATCTCTTAGATCTGATGGTAGGCCCCCACCTCCAAAAAAAGTTGTTTCTCAACTTTTTGGGTCGGAAACAGGCGTGTGCCCGGGGTGTACTTGGGGAAGACCCTTGGGCAGCCTGTTTTCCTACCACGGGCTCCCTAGTCTTTGGGAATGAAGGAGACTCTGGAAGGGTGTCCCTCGCTGACCTCTGCAGTGAGAGAGGCAGGGCCCCCACAGGAAGTCTCTGCCTCTCGCGCAGCTGCCCTTGCTCTGCAGCCACGGCCTGTTCCTGGCACACAGTGAGATTTCTTAGAACACCTTCAGCAGAGAGGGAGGCTGTGGTTAGCATCCGGGCACCACCAAGAGGCCGGGGAATTCCTCCTGCTCTGGTTCTGACCTAGGAGGGGAGGAGGCCTGATGTCAGCTCTCCTCCCACCCAGCAGCATCGGAAGAAAACAAGATGGCATTCCACCAGGGAGCACCCAACTACCTCTATTCATCGCCGCACACAAACTGTGTGCTTTACCACCTTGGGAAACAGCCGCGTTGATTCCTACTGAATTTCTCTTCTTGTCCACCTGGCAAAAATTAGTCACCCTATAGGAACCGGGAGTGAAAGGGAACATGGACAGTCCTGTCCTGTCCAGGGAAGCCCCTCCCCAGTCCCCAAGCAGCCCCAGCCCCCCGCCCCCCCCCGAGACAGAAGCACAAGTCTCTTTCCTGGCCGCGGCTCCCATCACCCAGCCTCTTCCCCTGGATGCCTCAAGGCCAGAGAACCCTTTGCTTTCACTCATTATCCCACTCGCCTCCTCTAACTGGGGGAAGGGCAGGTTGTGTTTGGATGTAGCTGCTTCTGCAGCTGACACTTTAATTCTTGATTTTAAAAACTTTATTGTTTAAACACCAGTTTGCCTCTGAGGCAGCCAAGGCCCCATGCCTGCTTGTTAATTATCAGCTGCTAAACAGCACTTTTCTCGTCACTTTCTCATCAGAGCTGATGAGGCGGAGGCCACTGGGGATACAATGCTGGTGCTGGAAACGGGCCCTGTGGCAGTCTCATCAGAGTCCCAAAGCAGCAAACAGGAAGGACACCGACCCACTCCTGTGGGCAGGCGCTGCACCCCAGCTGAGCACGCAGCTCTAAACTGGCAACGGGAGGTCCCAGCAAGCCAGGCCTTGGCCTCAGGAGCTCAGAGTCCAGCAGGAGAGGACATGGGAGCGACTGAAGTCACATGCATGGCAGTCATACAGCAAGTATCAACACCACTAGGATAAGAAAGGTAGTTGGGTATCCTGCCTAGAGTGGAGGGTGAAATCTAAGCCTTGAAGGACAGCTCAGTGCTATGAGGACATAAAAGGATGCACAAGTGGAAGGCCCAGGAGACGCGATGGGAGCCTAGAACACACTGCAGAGTGGGCAGCAGGCATCTCCTGGCAGGGCGAGCGTTGGTGTGCGATGAGGTAGAGGTGGAAAGGAAGGCCAACGCCAGCTTACTTGAATACCATGTTTAGAAGTCGGAGCCCTTCGCTGGAGGGGAGGGGAGGCTACTAAGGTCTTTAAACAGAAGTGGAGTTTATGGTCCTATCTGACTGGGAAGGATGGTGGAGTCTCTGAAGAAAACCAGACCAGCGCCCTTGAAAAGCAAGTGCCCGGGAAGAGAATCAGGGCCTCTCTCCCAGGGAACAGCTCGGAGAGGTGGAAGGTACACGTGCTCCCCAGCAGACGGACACTCCTTGGGGCTCCACTGTCAGGGTCCATGAGAGGTGCACCTTTCTCCATCTCTCGGCCAGGCCTGACCGTCAGGAGGAGCCTGGGGGTGGGGTCCCATCTCTGCATCTCGAGAGCCCGTGGCAGGCTGTGCCCAAGCATCTGTGAGGCTCGGGAACAGTGAGCGATGAGCGATATTACAAGTGCTGGAAACAAATCTGGAACTTAATAAACACTGATCTTTAACAAGAGGAATTTTTTGTGATGGTAAGTTTCTAAAAAGAAGGAAGCTCCCCATCACTAAAGGGATTTAAGCAGAGGTTCCATAGCTCAGAGGTGGGTGGCCAAACCCTGATCATTGTCAGGTAAAAATACACCTTCCTGAATACCACCCTGTAGAGTCTTGAACTCAATAACATACCAAGAGTGGAGCCCAGAATCTGTATTTTCAAATGTTTGCCAAGGTGATGCTGACAATCATCCTGGTTCGGGAGCCACTGGGCTAGATGGCCATCGGCCATACACAAGACAAACTAAATACTATTGAAGGTCCCTTTCTCTTGATCCTCTGGCCTGAACCTCAAAACCTCCCTCAGGCTCTTCTACAAATCCCGCTCCAGCTCAGGGAAGCCTTTCCCAGATGCAGAACGACCTCCTTCAGAGTCAGCACTAGGAGCCTTCCTTCTACGACGATGGAATGTTCTCTGCCTGCGCTGCCCAAAACGTTGACGACTGAGCATCTGAAAGGTGGCTAGTGCCACAGAGGTACTAATTTCATTTCATTTCACTTTAAATAGCCACATGTGGCTACAGTTACCATATTGGCCAGTGCAGCTTCTGTGAACGCCCGTCCACATTCACTGTGGGGTCCAGGCAAATGCGCACATCCTGACTCCATTCCCTCCACCACCGCGGCCTGGAGCTCATCTCAGCCCGAGGAGACCCACCTGACTGATGTCAGGGAGATGCAATGCAAAGAGAACAGCAGGAAGGGGGAGCTCTGTGTCGGCTGTGCCAGAGGAAGCAGGTAAGAGAACAAAGAGCCTGAACAGAAGCTCAGCCCCTGGGCTTGGTCCTGCTCTGCCAATGAAGCAGTAACACCAGGAGCCCCCGCAGCCATCACCGCAGCTTCCCTGGAGCAAGCAGACCAGACCTCATCCTCAGGGACTGCCTCGTCCCCCAGGGCACAAAAGCTGGGGTCTCAAAGCAGGTTTGCACTGGCCCTTTTTGGCTGTACTGGGGCATAGAAATCCAAGAGAGAGGAAAGGAATCTCACAGAGAAAGTTCCAGACCTCAAAAGTTTTCATCAGGGAACTATATCGTCTGAACACTTCCAAACACAACTGGCTCCCTGCCCAGGTACAGCACAAAGGCCAGATTCAAACCTGACCGAGGACTCCAGATTCACATGTGTGGTCTCCAGCCTGGACTCCTGCCTCCCACTTCTCAGGCCCCTTTCCCCAGCATCTGCCAAGACACGTGCTCTGAAGTGTCTACCAAAGAGGGAGGTTCTCTGAGCCGAGAAACAAGGACTGCCTCAACCTTCTGCGATGCCAAATGAACACAGACCGACGCGGCAGCAAGTGCGGCCAGGTGGGCGTCATAGTTAAACGGCTGTCACTGTCCAGGAGATGCAGCCTGTCTCACCTGGAGGACAGCGGACAAGATGCGTCTCCAGGCTCCCTGGGCCCAGATCATGGACACTTTCTCTTTGGGGAGGCAGCTGGCCTGCTGCAGAGACCGTCCTCGGAGGAGAGGGACACGGAAAGCACGCAGGGGGAGGAGGACTGGAAGAAAGGCGAGGGACAAAAAGCACTGTGGGGAGGGCCATAACCATCCATCAAAGACTAGGTACTTTTGCTGAAGTTTACTGGAAGTTTTCCCCTCTTTCTTGCTCTATAAAAAGAAAGAAGAAAAAAAAAAAAACATGTTGCAACTTCCTTTGTCACCGCACATGCTCAGGAAAAAACAGGCCCGACCCATTGCTTCACTTTCCCATCTGCACTAACGGTCAATCGCCCCATCCTGAGCCCCCACTTCTGCTCGCCCAGCTCCTGAGAGACAGGAGCCGAGAGCCTTCCGGCACCTGCCTGCTGCCTGCCACTCCTCCACGTGGGAGGTGAACACACAAAGGATGTAACTCTTCAGAGCAAGAGAGAAGCCCTGCGAGGGCCCAAAGGGGAGTAAAAGTTTACCCCGCCACTGGGTCAGCCTGGCCATTTCCTGTCATTGCCCACTCCCACCCTGGCTCTGAGCGATGGCAGGCAACACCCCATCCCAGCATGTCCTATCAGCGGAAGACCCATGGGGAGACAAGCCTCTTTCCCCCTCGGCCACACAGAAGGTGAGAGCTCCCAGTGACGTGCCTCTGTGCCTCTGTTGGCCTAACTTTTGTCTGCACGATCTCCTGGGTGTCACAGGGGTGAGTCCACGAAGTGTCCCTGTCAGTGCCAGGCTAAAGTGATCCCACCTCTCACCCCTCCAGCCTCAGGGAGCCATCCCGTGCCTCTGTATCCTTCATGGCCAGTCTGTTGCCTGCCTCATCACTTCCCAACACGACCTCCCTGAACGTCTTTCTTCGTGTGTAAAACCTGGAACTGACCACCTGGCCTACCTACCAGAGGTAAAGTAAGTCCTCAACGCTGTCGGTGGTAGGTTCTGCGACTTTAAGTGAAACAATGGATAATGAAACCAATTTTAGCGTAGGCTGATGATATAAACAAGAGTTCAGTTCCACAGCAGCATCTTATCAATGTCATGATGGAACGACGTGATTATTCAAGGACCTGCTGTACTGTCAGCGTGTCAAGTGGGAGCCTGTGTGAAGGGCACAGCCCGATTTAGGAGGCAGTCTTCTTCACTCCTCTCGTTCCTTATACACACACATAGGTGTTCTCTCCTCCTCTAAACTCTAACTTCCCAAAGGCAGGGCCTACATTCATCACTGTAGCAATTTGCACAAAAGAAGCATCCATAAATATTTGATGGTAAAACATAAATTGCTAGGTCAACTAAGTACTGACTTACAACGCAGCCACGGAGGAACTATTAGAGGCAGTTCCACAAGCTGTAAGGAGCCCCTTTCAGAGTTAGATACTTCCATCAATAGCAGCCTCAGGGCTCTGGACCGGCTATTGTGTCTGCCTGCAGACCCTCCCCCTCCAAATATTTCCAAGGCTCACTCAAATGTCACTTTTGTAGTAAAGCCCGGCCTGAGCCCCTATTTAAAATGTCAGCACGACACACACACACACACACACACACACACACACACACACACACACTCCCAGCATTCCAGGGACTCCTCCTCTGCTTTATGGTCTCCTTTATACCTATCACCATCCAATAAGCTGTATCACTTGACTGACTGTTTTGTCTGTCTCTCTCTGCTAGAGGATAAGCTCCATGCAGGTAGGATTTGTATTCTGTTTTGTTTTTCTGGCCTGTGTGGTACAGTGGCATATGCCCAGAGCCTAAAATAATTCTTAGTAGGTGCTCAATAAATAATTGCTAATGAGTGAATTATTCTGGATATGTTTCCTCAAAACTTTTACTTTGTAGTATTATTTTTAAGGATGAGCAACAGAGTGTAAGTAAAACACCTACCACAGTGCCTGATACGTAGTATCTGCTCAATAAAGCCGTGTTATTCATCTGGGAAGCCTTTTGCAGTGTTGCTAAACTTTCAACAGTGATCTAATGAGGCAGAAGACAGAAGGCTGTTATATGGATCCAAGTCAACCTGCTGTTCTGATCTATCCTTAGGGAGGGAGGCTGTAAAAGTCAGTCTTGGCTCTGCTAATTGATTTTCTTGAGTATAAGTTGCTTTGGCTCTCAGAGGGATAGAAGACACATAAGGCAAATCCTGCTTAGAAAAGTGGGGGGTCTAGTCTAAGCTGCTAGAAATCAACCCCCATTATTCAAAATTCCTCTCATCTCAAATAGCAGAAGAATTAAGGGAGCCCATTCTAGGCCAGTCCTGCCATCTGAGCCTCCTGATGGCCAGTCAGCAGGGAAGACAGGAGGCAGGCAAGGAGGAGAAACGTTTGTAAACACTGCTTGAATGGCTGAATGAATAAAACTACTACAGCCAGGAGGAGGGTGAAAGAACAGTGGCCTGCAGACAGCAGCACAGAGAGGAGGGCTCCCAGGCCCCAGGCTCCCTGGAACCTGGCTGATCACCTCTTTCCCAGCATCTGGTTGCCTTCCCAGTAGTGGGGTTGCAACAACAATAAGTGAAGAAAGCTCTTCAATTTGGGGTCCTTCCGGATCAAGTCTCAGTCCTTTCATTTACAAATGAGGAAACAGAGTGGGCCCAGACAGGTTCTAGGACTTGCTGAGGACCACGCCGCCAGATCTCTCAGTTCTGTTTCCCCTGGAAATCTGGGGAATGGAGTTGAGGTGGCCCCACGAGGTTCAAACCTCTAACCTCAGTCCCGGCAACTTGGTGTGCAACGCTGGTCCTCTTGCAACACACGGAGAAAGGCCAGCAGACAGATCACTGTGGACTGCATCTGTGTGTCTCTGCTGTGTCTGAAGCTAGCTAAGAGATGCCAAGAGCTGAGGGAAAGCTGGCAAGCTCCACAGCTGTTCCTCCCTCAGTCTAAGTTTCCCGAGAGGCAGAAGGGTTCATCTCCACAGCAGAACAGGAAAAGGAGGGGCTCTGGAACAAGGAGGAGAGGAGAAGAGGCATCAATGGGAAATGGGGTCAGGGCCCTTACAAGAACGAGAACTCTGTTAGCAGAACAGAAGGTGCCAGCTTGAGTCAGCAGATCCGAGTGGGTGGAGGGAAGAAATGCCCAGAAGTCTCTTCTGAGAGTGGCTTTTTAGTGGACAGGAGGAATAACAGGGACAGACACTCCCGGGGACCTTAATATACACCAGAGTCAGCCACATAGTGTCCAGCCCAATATTGCCCTTTTCCCAGAACCTCCTCTTCAACCCTGAGGATCAGGGCTAGTACCTTATATTTATGTAGGGAGCATCCACTGCTAGTCAGTTATCACGCCTTTATTAGGCAGCCAGGTATAATGCTCAGCGCTGAAGTCCTCTATGAATTTAATAATGGCATTCAGTCACCACATGGAAATAAGAGGATACAAAAGTAATGAAGAGGGAGGTCTTCAAGGAATGCAGAATCCCGTGTCTAGCGGAGCCCCTTGCACATGGAGAAAGACACTGAACACGTGCAATAAAGGTTTCCAGTGTCCTGGTCAGTCTGGCAGGGAGGGGTGGGGGACCCGCTTCCGGAGTGAAAGGCTTCGGGAAAGCAGCAGCATCACGAAGATAGGGAGAGAATAGAGAGATACAGATGGGGCTGGGGTGCAGAGGCGAATGAGCTACAGATGGACAGATGGGATACACACTATGGCAAAGGGGAGGGGCTAGGGAAGAGAGTCCTATTAAGGAAACAGCATAGGTAAGCCCCTTAATTTTTTTTTTTTAAATCGAGGTCAGATCAGGGAAGGATTTGGAAATCTCCTGTATTCTTCAGGCAAAGGGAACCCACTGAAGGGTTTAAGCTGGGAAGCTACATGATCAGAGCTGGGCTTTCGGCAAACTAATCCTCCATGTGCCCCAAGGAATTGAGGGCCAAAACCTTCCTTCCATGGTTGAGGGTCTCAGAGTCAGCCATGTTTCCACTGCCTATCCCCACCCCCACCCCACTATTCTCTATTCCGTCTTTCTCCAATTACATTTCAAACCCAGTTTTGTGCTCTTTTGAAAGTAACTAAGGCAAGGTAACCAAAATAACTGCATGAAATCAGGGGACACATGCAAGGGGCACCCATGCCCCTCTTCTTCCTCCCTAAAAGCACAGCCCGGGGTAGGGACACGCAGAGCATGAAGTCCCTGAGAATCCCACAGGCTCTGTGAAAAGAATGCGATGCTTGTGAGCCTGGCAGCCAGAGGGAAGAGTATAAACCTAAGCCTTTACAAAGCAGGTTACTACACATGCTCAGTTAGTCCCTGTGGCCTTCCGATCTAGGTGCTGTAAGGAGAGAGGTGCTGTAAGGAGAGAGGGCGGAAGGTACAAGATGACCCCTTGCTGCCCTCACCAGCACAACAGAGCACAGAGCTCCGAGCTCTAAGACACACAGTCTCTTCCCCCGTCACCTGCATTCCTGGAATGCTCTAAGTTCCACACGTGGCCTCAAAGGCACAGGGATACCCTCTCCCTGCCCAGCCCCCCGGCCCTAGAGCTCTGCTCTGCAGATTCTTCGCTTAGAGGGGATTCCCTCCTAGGCACCTGGAGGCCAGCCTTCAGAACCTACCAGCCTTCCTCTAAGAATTACAGCCGCCAGGGAAGGAGGCCCAGGCCTGGGGTAGGGAGGAGAGAGGAGAGGAACAGCACAGCTACCCAAGGACAGGGGCTCTGTCTGTCAGAGTTAAAAATAAACTCTTAGCAATTTACACCCAACTCCTCCTCTGCAGAGGCCAATGGGCCTTGGCAAACAGATCTCTCCCTGCGGAGGAAAGGCGGACAGACAGGAGGAGGCAGACATGGAGACACGGTCTGGGCATGTAACTCTAGCTGAAGGCAAAAGTCCTACGTTGGCTTCTGTCACTCTCCCCACTCACCCTTCTCCCAAATAAACCCTCATCTCAGAACAGACACAGAACCCTCCCCCTCCTGTGCTATGGTTAGCACTAACACCTGTCCAAGGATTAGAAAAATCAGAAAGAAGAGAATTCCCAAGGCAAATATTCTGCCCAGTATCCATCCACCAGTTGAACAGGTGTTCCAGCCACCTGAGTCCCTTTCCTCACCTCCTGCTCTAGGTCCCCAGGACGGCAAGGGAAGAGGTCACCTTGATGGACCTCAATGGAACAGATCACCAATCCCCATGCCCACAGTCAGGAGGAAGTTGAGACCCATGCTCTCTGGAACCCCCTGCAGGTGGCTGAGCTGGGAGAGCCAGGAGGCCATGGCCTGACGCAGGAAGGAGGCCCAGCCAGGGCCTCTATTCTTGGAAGCTAAAGAGATGAGGTCACACTTGTGAATGTGGTAACTGAAGCCCCAGCGCTGCAGAGGTGGAGAGTATCGCTTAGCAACGGTCAGGAGTCCTAGGGCAGGTAGCAGGCTCAGTCCAGGGCAGCGGTGAGGGCCGGGGACAGCCACAGGCAGGCCTCTCGGCCTCATCCCCACACACCTGCTGGCAGGGAGCTGTTTGCAGGTGGAGCTTGGAGGGAGCCAGAGCTATAGGCAAACAGCGGGAAGTCTGATGAACTCTGATGAACTCATCCACCCGCCTCTGTGTCTCACCCTTCCCCTAGTGGGGAGCAAGCAAGGCGGCTCCCCAGAGCCCTGTGCACATGCATACAGCTCGCTACCTGGACAAGCACCAGCCACGGCTCACTCCCAGCACTCAGACCCCGGTCTGCTCCCAAACTACCTACCCAGCTCAGGCTGGGAGCCAAGCGGCAAATGGGGAGGACGAGAGTGACAAGAGGGAAGTTCAGCGTGGCAGGAAGACCTGGGACAGACACCAGGGCCTGGCATGAGGGTAGACTGCAGCAGTGGCAGGTTTATTTTTAGCTGCTGGGACAGAGGGGCTGTATCCTGGGCCGGGAGTCCCGGTTGCCTTGGAACAACATGGATAATCATAATGGCAGCCAAGTGACCAACTCAGTCACCTGCCTGAGGAAGTGGAGGGGTGCAGGAGCCCCCCGGGAACACAAAGCTGGAAGAGCTGGCAGGTGTATTGCCAGCAGGAGATCTCCCCTCCCCCATCTGAAACTAGAAAGAGTTCACCTCTGCTTCAGGTTCAAAAGAAGATATCTTCGTAGAGAAAAGCTAAACAGAGAGAAGGCCTGGCCAGAGCGGTTCCCTTGGTTCCCTTCATCTTTTCTGAGACAAATAAAGCTTCCAAGGGTGGCCATGAAGCTTGGCCTTTGGTCACCACTCTGCACCCCAGACAAGTCCTGGAGGGCGCTAGAGATGCCTGGAAACGCCCCTTAAAAGTAAGATACCCTTTCTTCTAGCTCTTTGGGAAGCTCGGGTTCCTAGTGGAACAAACACACAGCCTGGCTGGTCTGGGAGGGAAGATCAGTTACAGATAGGGACTGACCTTGAGGCCATGTCCCAGCCTCTCCTATCTGCTGGATGGCACAAAGGTGTTTTCTGGGCCAGAACTCTGTACTGCCCGGCTGAGCACAATCTCATCGCCTTTCCACTGTGTCTCTTCTTCCTCCCACCAAATCTGACGGCCCCGCACACAGGACCCAACAGTCCAGAGCTCCAGGCCTGAAACTACTGCTTTAGCCTTGAACACAACTCACCAGGCACCTGCCTCTCCTCTTGCTTCTTCAGACCCCTGATCTCACTCTTACCCAGTCCTTCGGGAAGGAGTGGCATCTGAATGTAAATCCTAACTTCCCATCAGCTCTGGGAATCAGTCTCCAACTCTCACCTCAGAACAGACCTAGTCCCTGCTGTATCTCTGAGTGAAATAGAAGAAGACACACATATGGATGGACGCAGCCACCCGGAGGCAAAGCCTGACAGGACACTGTGCTAGATTACAGCCTCCCTCCCTCCATCAGCAGGTGCCCCTGCACCACCCATCACAGAGCCATGTTTCAAATGGGAAAAGAGTTTCAGACAGGAAGAAAAAAATTCCCCATCTCCACCAGAGCACAACAATTCTTTTGATGTCAAGGAAGTAGATTCACACCCCATGGAGTTACACAGCCATCCTCTCTAACTGAAACACGTCTGAGTGTTCACACTGCCAGGTATGAACAGCTGCCCAGTGAGGGTAACTAACTGGACACAGGCTGTCCTATCAAAAAGGCATCCATGCTGGCCCACATACTGCTGATGGTCCGGCATGTCAGCAAGCTACCCTGCCTGCCCTCAGCCTCTTCTTCCAGGGCAGCCGTCCACTGTCCCACAATGCCAAGTGCTCAAGGAGCCACTGACAGCCTGCCTGACACGCTGATATGTGCACTGAGGCCTGGAAAGTTTAACTGACCTGCTCAAGGTCACATAACTAGCTAGCAGGACACAAAGACGAGGTCTCCCCCCCTCCCCCTTTCTAAGCTAGCACATAACAACGGGCTCATCTCTGGATATTTCCATCCATACATATCTTAAAATACAAAATATCAGTATTCCCCTAAAAACTAGAAGATCTGATTTGGTACGCATCAAGCTGCCACAGCTGTGGTCCCTTCTCTTTACCAGTGTCCCCATTTATAAGGTGACCTGCGTTGAAAGATCCCAGTGACTGTCAGTGGAGCTCGGTTTTGCACTGTCAGGTCTACAACCCCAGCAACACTGCCTTTAGCAGGTCAAGCGGAGGTCTCAAGACCTGGCTCTTACGCTGACACCAGGTAAGACCTTGGACATACCACTCAATCCTTGTGGACTGGCCCAGCCTCTTCCTTGGTGAGATGGAACGGGTCAAGAAAGATGACAGGGGAGTCAGCTCTAAGGTGCTTCGAGGTATGGGTCCCTTCAGCACTGGGCCTTAAATCATCACCAAGAGCGGCTGCAGCCCCTTCAAACACAAAGAACAATTCTGCTCTGCCCTGCCCGCCCACCCACTCTGGGGCACCTGGGAAAACGCAATATAGGGAGGAGGGGAAAGAGGGCGTGAAGAGGAGAGGGAGCAGGAAAGGAAGGCTCTGCCACAGACATGAAACCACGGGGAGAATCCTGGGTCAGAGCACCGCGGTGGGGGGGAGAGAGAGACCACCTGGGAATCGTGAAAGGGCTCAGAATCAGATGCCCGTGCTGTCCTCCCCTCTGTGGCTGACATTCCTCCTGGCACAGACTCCATAATGAGCAGAGCTTTGGCCCCTCCCCTAACCCAGGATTGGGCCAGGGATTAAGTCTGCCTCCGCAGTCCTGAAGCTTGGCTCCTCCAGGCCTCAACCTGAATCCCCTGCACCTGCTTCTTAAGTGAAACCATCACCTGATGATGGCCCAACTCCTCCGATCCCAAGAAGTCAAAACATGGTCATCACGGATACCAATCCCTCCACCCTCCTGAAGAGGAGCCCCTACATTTCCCAGACACCCACCAACACCTGGTCCCGAGGCCTGGGGCTTTGCTCCACCCCCCTCCTTCCGTAAGCCCCTGATCCCAGACCTCAGCTGAAGATTATGTTCAAGCTCCATCAAAGCCCAGAATTCACAAGTGAAAAAGGACCATGAGTCAACCGGCTTTGATCCTGCTCAGCGGATGCCAAGCGCCCTGCTGCAGTCTGCAGGGGCCAGAGCCCCAGGAGAGGGACAGGGTCTCTGAAACCTGCCCTCGAAAAAAGCCCCAAGCCCCAACCTCTGCAATTCCTAACCTTTCTTTATAACATCCTGCTCACTTACTTCATGACCCTCAAACACTTTAAAACCTGCTTTTAATAGCAAGATGGCTTAGGTTCAATTCTGAGACACCAGCCCCACTTGCTCCCTACCATCTGGACCTCCTGCTCTCCCCTCAACTCGGCACCTCCTACAGGTCTGCTCCTTCCCCAGGGACCCAGTAATGAGCTGTTCTCAGCTCTTCTGATCCTCACAGATTCCCGATCCTCACAGATACCCATGTCAAAGCTCCTCTATTCCCAAGCACACAATTTAACGCCTAGACCAGCAAAGTGCAGTGGGACTTTCTGCGGGGATAAAAATGTTCTTCCGAACTGTTCAATTCAGTAGCCACTGGCCACATGTAGCTCCTGAACACTGAAAAGGTGGCTAGCAACTGATTTGTTTAATTTAATTGAGTTTAATTAATTCTAATTTTAATAGCCATGCTTGGCGATTGGTTACCACATTGGACAGTAACACCCTAGACTTCGTTTGTTAGTTTCACCTTCTCCAAATCAGTTTCTCGACCCCCCCCCCCCAATTTTAAGGCCACTTTATATGTCTGTGTCCTCCATACAACATGTAGGAGGATGCTCAGTGAACTATGAACTACCTGTAACCATCGTGAATGTAAGAGGCTGATCTGGTCAATGAAACTTGCCTCACCTTCTGATCCTATCCAGCAAACCCCAGTCTGGACTCTGCCCGTCGCCCAGCCACACTCCCATCTTGCTCCCCAACAGGCATGCATGAGGTGTGCTGGGTAAGATGCTCCCTGTACGGTGGGGATGTGGGAGCTCTGGCCTTCCCTCTGACAGTATCCAGACCAGCCATGACAGGTTCAATCAGCTCCCCTCCAGAACACCAAAGGCAGCCACGTCGCTGCACTACGCGATCCGGGGCGAAAGGATGCTGAAGAAAGGAAAGGAGAAGACACACCAAGTGCCCTGTTTTCTCTAACCCAATGGTTCTCAACCTTCTGGCCCTTTAAATACAGTTCCTCATGTTGCAACCCAACCATAAAATTATTTTCGTTGCTACTTCATCACTGTAAATGTTGCTACTGTTATGAATCGTAATATAAATATCTGATATGCAGGATGGTCTTAGGCGACCCCTGTGAAAGGGTCGTTCGACTGCCAAAGGGGTCGCGACCCACAGGTTGAGAACCGCTGTAACCCGTGCAATGGAAAGGTAAACATAGATAAGTTACAACAGCATCCTATATTTTTTTTAAGCAATAACATGTTTCACCTAATCTGAGCCACAGCAGAGAGGGAAAACAATGCCAGCTTTAATTAAATTTGTTCAGCTAATAACCAAGAGTCACCATGACACAGTGAAGCAGGAAGCAGCTGAGGAACTGCACAGGGAATACGACCAATTACTACTCAGGTGGCTTGAGACCAGGTGTCCCTATCAAAGAAACAGTTCATAGGATTCCCATATTCTTGTACAAAAAAAATAATAATAAATAAGATTTTTATCGAACACTCCCTAAAAAAGGAAGGGAGTGGTGAAAGTGCTTGTTACCATAGATTCAAAACTCATGGAGCTGCTGAGTTGGTTTACAAACTCCAACTTCAGGGATGTCTGCTGAGGAATACCCACCCAGCACCCCCTCGCCCAGTCCAGGAGGTCCTGGGTGACAGTGTAGCTCCTCATGGGGCAGCAGCCAGTCCCAGGTACTGGCCTGCTGAGGGCGCTACAGTTACCAAGTGTGAAGAGGCCTGAGACCCAGAGTCAGGTGTCCTGGGTTCTAACCCTGACTCTGCCAGGTGCATGGCTACCTTACCTCAAGCACGTCTTCGCTCTGGGCCTTACTCTTCTCATCTGCAAAATGAGGGGGTCAGATGAGATGACCTCTAAATTCCCTCTGACTCTGAACTCAGCAGAAGCAGCCAGGAGAGATGGTGAGGTGAGGTCATTGGCCTGCAGGGTACAGGCCTTTCCCTTTTTCTGTAGGCACGAGAGAGAAGCAGCAGGGCGGGCAAGTTGAGACTTACATTTTAAGCAGTGAGTTCACTTAATCAGGCTAAGAGGTCACAGACCACACTTCACTACTCAGCACCTAAGGTTGAGTTAATCAAGAGTCAAGATCTAGAAATCTCTTTGGTGTATGTCTGGCACAGGATCTCTGCCCCAAGTCCCCAGGAACGGTGTGACACGCTGTGCAGGGTACAGGCCTTTCCCTTTTTCTGTAGGCACCATCCCCATGGGGCAACCCCTCCTGCCCCTGCCCCACCCCCATCTGCCTCCCTTGCTATATAATCAAAACACTCCTGCTTTTGAAAATCACTTCACTACTCAGCACCTAAGGTTGAGTTAATCAAGAGTCAAGATCTAGAAATCTCTTTGGTGTATGTCTGGCACAGGATGCTTTGAACCAAATTCCCCCACAGCTGTAATTATGTGTTGGCCAATATTTGGATATGGAAGTGCTGTTGACACTGCTGTCAGTCTCCGAATGCCTCATCCCTGCTTTCTTCCTCTGTTATTAAGCTTTTCACAAAGATGTGTGGGAAATCTACAATTTAACAGTTGAGTCAACTTGTAAGATCTGGGAGCAGACTACCTGTCAAAACAGACTCTGACTTCAATCTTCACCCCTTCCTAACCCGAGAAGGATAAACGACGAGTGTTATTTAAAACACTGCTGGATTTTCCCTTTCTTTCAGAGCTATTCGAAGAGGGTCAATGTCCAAATCCCTCTCCTATTAATTACAACAGAAATCTTAATTGCCACCCAAAAGCACTTTAGAGGGTGGCTGTGTGTGCCCATTAAACAGAAAAAGGAGCAGAAATTGAGAGCTTTTGTTCTAAAGTCTCCATACAATATTCCAACTGTCCAAGAAAATGAGCAGCCAATGTCCCCAAACTGCTGATGGGGGGAAGGCAGATGGCATCTCAGAGAAGACAAAACTTTGCTGGAAAGAACCGTCTGTCACTT
Organism: Myotis lucifugus; assembly: GCF_000147115.1. Classification (NCBI taxonomy): domain Eukaryota; kingdom Metazoa; phylum Chordata; class Mammalia; order Chiroptera; family Vespertilionidae; genus Myotis; species Myotis lucifugus. The sequence goes on along the minus strand of NW_005871193.1, from coordinate 1,924,066 downwards.
CCTCAATCGTACAGATTAAATGTGGTCAAACAGTATTCACTCAACTCAACTCCCCAAGGTCAGAGCCATGGTCAAACAACCCCTCCCCTCCCAGCCCCAGTTATGAGTATGGAAAGAGTGGTCTAAGGCACAAAAAGTATTCAAGTGTCCATGGTGCTGATATATTCCTTCTCACACCATCCAACTCTAAACAACGATCAGAAGCCCACACCACCACCTTAAAGTAGAAACCAAAGAAATCTTGACAGTGTTGAGCTTGTTGAAAGCTCTCCCCCAAAAAGGAGGATGAAAGGAGCAAGAACAAATAATTTATAGAGGCCTAAAATCTGGAAATTGGACATTCTTGCCCTCTCCAATCGTGAAGTACATCTAATTATATATTCCAACAGTCCCACCCTTAACACACACATATCTGAGTTTTGTATTAATAGCTGAAATGCAGCTAGCAGTGTGGGGGGGTGGGGGTGAGGAGGAAAAGATAAATATAACACAGGAAGTAATTTTCTCCTCCAATCATTAACACCCCCCAGGGGAAGTCGGGGTGATGTGTCACCTTAGAGATGCGGTTTGATATGAAAACCCTCTGAGCAGACCTTTTAAATGACTCTGAACACTGGCTCCCACTGCACTGGGACGACACTGGGGACTCATCCATCTCCCCAGACCTCCAAGTCCATTCTGGTTAACTTCTGAAGTAGGTATGCTCTCTGAAATCCCCATTTTCCTCCTACCACACCCCCTCAAAAAAGAAAAAAGAAAAGAAAGAGGTTGGGTTTCCCCAGGTCAAGGATAACGCTCCCTCCCACTGCCCACCAATGGCCCATGTCCAGGACTCGAGGGGCCACCTCCGATCCGATGTGCGGAATCGGTACGGGGCCAAGCGTGGTTTCCAAACCCGGTTTGCAAAGATCAATGACGCTATGGAAACAGCCGACGCCGCGCCGAGCCTGCTGGCCTCCCATCTGGAGCCTCCCAGGCGCGGAAGGTAGGGTAGGAGGGCGCCTGCTCTCCGATCAAAACAAACCCTCCTTCCGCGGGGGGCGGGGGTGGGCGGGCCAGGGGGGCGGGAGGTGGCCCCGCGGAATCCCCAGCCTCGCACGACCTCCCGGCCGGCGCGCGCCCAGGAGGCCCGGCCGCGCTCGCGAGGCCCAGGGAAATGAAATCACACATTCCGGCTCCCAAATAAGGAGCGAGGCTAAACAAACCTCCGAGCTCCGACTTCTCCAAACCAACCGACCAACCGGCTCAATGAGTAATGGGTCTTTTGTGCCCGCGGAAAGAAAGGAAGGAGGGAGGAGAGGATGGGGAACCGCAACCCCGGGAAATCACTTCCTCGAGGCGCGGTGAGAATTTAGCAGAAGTGGTCCCGACGCCAACCGTTCGGCCCCGGCTGGATCCCGCTCCAACCCCAAAATGGCAGAGTCCCCGGGAGTCCCCTCGAAATCCCCCTTGCCCGCTCGCACCCCCGAGTGACCGGAAAAACGCGGGGCCCGGGCAGCCGGGTCGGCTTCATCCAAACCTTGACCTTTCCCGC
>NW_005871193.1:1912464-1921674 GCF_000147115.1 Myotis lucifugus | reverse complement strand
GGGGCTGGGGGCGGAGGGGCGGGGCCGGTGGGCGGGGGGAGGGGCTGGCCTTAAAGGGAAGGACAGGAGGCCTCCGAAGCGGGGAGGGCGGGGCTGGGGGCTGGGAGCTGGAAGCTGGAAGCCGGGAGCTGTGGGACCGGAGCCTGGGAGTGGGAGACCGAGAAATCCTAGTTCTTCATTAATCTGGGCCACGCAAAGGGAAGGGGGAGGCGTACGAAAGTAGCTGCACAGTCCAGATAGAAAACCCACTTTTCTCCCATTGTCTGGCTCTTGGCAGCAGCCAATTGGGAGATGGTGTATTTTGAAGGAGAAGGATGACTAGGAAACATGGGCTGGATGCGACCTCAGGGGTGGGCTGGAGCTGGAGGCCATTCCTCCTAGGAATAGGTGTGCAGCAAATCTTAACTCTGAATTTTGTACTTGTTTGGCTATGTCCTCTGATTGTTTGCATTTCTTTCCTCACGCATGTATTGTTTATCCGTAAATATTTAAGTAACTTTGAACAATTTAGTAATTATTCCTTTGAACATTTGTTTCATGGCAATTTGCTTTAGCCCTAGCCGGTTTGGCTCAGTGGATAGAGCGTCGGCCTGTGGACTGAAGGGTCCCAGGTTGGATTCCCGCCAAGGGCACATGCCCCGGTTAGGGCTCGATCCCCACCACCACCACCACCACCACCACCACCACCCTGTAGGGGGCGTGCAGGAGGCAGCCAATCAATGATTCTCTCTCATCATTAATGTTCTATCTCTCTCTCTCCCTTCCTCTCTGAAATCAATTTAAAATATATATATGACAGGGTGGAAGAGGATGAATTGAGATGTAGACCGCCTGAATCCAGGGAGCTTTACCAGGACTGTGTGAAACTGAGCAATATAGCAGCACCTTGTCATAGGGTTGCAGAGAGAATTAGAAGACAGGGTAACAAATGGGAAGGTGCAGTGAATAGGTTCTAATGTCCAATGTGAAAAAGTTAGACCCTGAACCTACAGGCTGAACCTACAGCCTGAACCTACAACCTGAGGAGAAGAGGGTGTTTTTGAAGAAGGGACGTTCCAGTCCCAGGTTAGCCCTTATATCTCTGGGGAAGAGAATGAGGGATCTACCTGGACCTATAGTGTGTGGGAAAGGACTGGGGAGGCCCATAAATATAAGCGGCCAGAAGGCCTCTGTACACATTTCTGGTGGGGTTTGCAGATGCTCATTAAATACATCCCTACTGACCTACTCCCTCCTCTGACCGGTATAACAGTTGAGAAATAAGACAAAGGAACCAGACAGGTGGCGACCAAACCTGATATTAATTACTGATAAGGCCAAATTAGAGAACGGGGCATGACCTAGGACCACACTTGGCCTTTAACATCCCCCCCCACCCCAACACTATCGAGCCCCCTTGTCCAGGGAGTCCCTGCTTAGGAAGAAAGAGAAAAGGGGACATCCGGAAAATAGGGGCCCTTCGGGGCTGAGGCAAGGCAGGAAGTAGTGAAGGGTGGACTGAACAGGACTCCCCCCGTGGGCCAAGGAGAGAAACAGCTCCCCTGACACAGATATTTGCTCTTTTCAGGCAGAGTTCATGTGGTGCACACATTGACTGAGGACAAGGTGCCACGCTCAGCCTGGTGGGGGCGGGGCGGGGGGGCGTTAATCTGTGGGGAAGAAGACAGACAGGGAGAAGTGGACAGCATCGGGAGAGGGGCACAGACACAGGTCTGGGAGACCAGGCCGAGGGGTTCGCCTCTGGCAGCAGGAACCAGAGCTTCCTCCTGTGCAAGAGGATGGATGCGGTTAGACAGTTCCCCAAACCCCTGACTCTTCAAAGACACAGAGACTGCCAGAGGCCATAGAGATTGGAAGACCCCTTTGCCTGGTTCTGTGTCTCGCTGTCACCTCCCCAAGGACACTTGGGAGATGCCCACGGACTGAGATAAGGGAGGACGCAGGGATGGGGGAGGGTGGAAACCTCCAACTGCTCCGTTGTCTTTCTCAGCTGATAGGAGGCCGCTCGGGGCTCTGAGTTGGTCTTTTTCCCTCTGTAGAAGGTCACTGGGGGCTTCCTGCTGCTGGCCACCGAGCTGTCACCTGCTCCTCTTCACGGGGCTAGAAAGACAGTAAGCTCTTTTTGCTTTTACAGAGGCGGCCGGGCACCATGGAAAGAGAACAGAATTTAGAGACAAATGACCTGAATTCAAGTCTGTCCTCAAATTGAGTAACCGTGAGCGAGTCATTTATCCTCTCTTTGCACCTAAGAGAGAGAGAGAGAGAGAGAGAGAGAGAGAGAGAGAGAGAGAGAAATAATAAAATCTATTTTAGGGCTGAGTGAGAATGAAACGAGATGGTGTTTATAAGACCCCTTCATAAACTATAAAGTATCATGAAACAGTCATTATCATTACCGAGGCATTGCTGGCTTGCTCTTCCGTTCTGAGCCCACTGCCTGGGGATCTGTCCCTGATACCAAAGCTGCCTGCCTACCTCGCAGCGGCTGAAGCCCAGTGACTTAGGAATAACAAGATAGCAGAAACCCCAGCTGGGGATTTCTCCTGGAGTTACATGGGCTGGTCAGGCCTGGGGCATACAAGGACTCTAAGGGCTTGTATAGAGATGACATAAACTGCACGTCAGGCCCAGAAAACACACACATGTATAAACACAAATACATAAGCGCAATGTTACTGACATGTGACAGACACGGAATAAGTGTGTAATGGGTGAATAACTGGGGAGTGAGATGGAGGCAAGAAAGAAGCACTCGGCAGGAGATGCCGAGTCTTAAGTTCCAGTCCAGGACTAATTAGCTATGAAACCTTACGAAAGCCCCTTGCCCTCTCAGTTCCCTCTTTGTCATCTGCAAAGCAGTGATAATAACATTTGTCCTGCCTACCTCGCAGAGCTGCCGGAAGGATTAAATGAAATATTTTCCCTCAGGACACAGAAGTCCAAAGTCCTGGAACATCAAACTCAACCATCTGTAATGAGCTACTTGGACAGTTTTTCTGGATATGTGCAGAAGCCCTTGAAAAGTTAAAAGTCTATGAAAATAGAAAATGCTATTTTTGTCTGTTATTTGCATGCAAACACATATGTCATGCAAAATTGTACACATATAAAGACAATTTAAAGACCTCAAGTACATAGGATTGGGTGAATTATAATCCTTGATTCATGACACACTCTCATCATTGGATCATTGGCCCATGTATCTCTACTTTTATTTATTAGTTAATGTTAACAATGCAATAATCATCTGCAAATCCACTACCTAAAATTAAAGTCACCATTCCCTTGCTTTCCTTTTATTTTGTTAATGTTTGCATTTCTGCATTTTCTTTTCTTTTTTTAAAATATATTTTTATTGATTTTAAAGAGAAGGAGATAAAAAAAACCATCAATAATGAGAGAGAATCATTGATTGGCTGCCTCCTGCATGCCCCCCACTGGGGATCAAGCCCACAACCCAGGGCATATGCCCTGACCAGGAATTGAACCGTGACCTCTTGGTTCATAGGTCAACACTCAACCACTGAGCCACGCTGGCTGGGCCCCTTGCTTTCCTTTTATATAGTTTTGTTTCGTAAGGGCACATTAAAGGCATAGGTGTCTGACGTTCATGAGAGATGAAAGTCACAGTGCCTTAAAAGAGAGCTGGATAAGGGTGACTTTAGCAGCAAGATGAAGTTCAAATAAGGAAATATCTTGTCAAAGTTTCGGAGTATTCCCCACCTTCTCATGGTGGCGATGATGATGATGATGATGATAATGATCGTTGAATGCCTACTCTGAAGCCAACACTGTGCTCAGCCCTCCACCTGCAGCATCTCATTTAAATCTCAAAAGAACTGTGGCAGATTGCTAGTTGTTTAGGCCAATCCCCATTTCCCCCCTCTTTGATAGTAAAGAAGCTCCGATATTTAAGCACATCACTGGAATAAAAATGACATTTCCCAGCCTCCATCGCAGCTGACTGTGCTCATGAGCTTAAGTTCAAGCTCATGACTTGTAGATGGAAGTGGCTGAAGGGGAGAGGTAGGGCCTTCTTCACCTCCTCTCTTCTCTCTCCTGCCGGCTGGAATGAAAATGTAATGGCTGGAGCTTGAGCAGCTATCTTGGTTCGTGAAGTGGAGGCCACAAGTTGAGGATGACAGAACAAAAGAATAGAAGGAGCTTATTCCTAGGGAGCATGCATTCATTTTATCAGCCCTAAACCACTTGCCCAGACTTTTAAGAAAGAGAAATAAATCTCCTTGTTACAGTAACTGATGTACCTTTTTTCCATCATTCACAGACCAACCTTATCCTTATACACAACCTTGTGAAGTATGTACTGTTATCCTCATGTATCTCTTTTATTCATGAGAAAACCGAGTCCTGGAGAAATTAAATAATTTTCCTAGGGTCACACAGCTAGCAAAGGACAGCACCCAGTTCTAGCTGACCCAAAGTCCATGCTCATGCCCCCGACTCTGAATCCTGAGCAGACATATACCCACGTATTCTTCTTGACGTCAGAAGTATAGTATGCACCATTTCTGGGCAGAAATAGCCTAAAGAGCTATGAGCTATACTTTCATTTTAGATAAACTTTAAATCTCCCACATCCCATTAATCCTCAAGTAGAAACCTGTGTTGATTTGAATGTCTGGGTTATATTGTAGGACAAATCACCAACCCATGACAACCTCTCTTCTCGAAGTTTTCCCCACCCTGGCTTGGCACCATCAGGCAGTGAAAAGGTTCTGTTTTACTGTGATCTGAGGACCTTATGCATGATGACAGAGGCTAGAACTCTTCTGAGTTTTCAGATGGCGTACCCTTGATGAGATAGGGTTATCCATAGGCTGTGGGATATGCATTTGCACACAGAGAGGGCGGTCTTTGTATCTACTGCTACGACAGCAAACAAAACGATGCAGAAGAGACTGTGAGTCACGGGAAAACCCTGTCCACTGAAAAGTCACACTTGGAAAGAAAGATGACTTTAGGCCGAGGAGAGAGAAGCCGTCTTCATGTCATACACTAATGATTCTTTCATGACATGAGAAATTCTCCAAAACAAGAATGACAGCTATATAAGAACCATTGGTCACAAACATTTCTGAAATCCCTGCAAGTGCTAAGGTCTGATCCATAGGAAGAAATTCTCCTCAACGCAGGTGCTGTCAGCAATGCACAATCCAGAGGACCGTGCTCCGCCCCCCCCCCCGCCCCCCAACCTCAATGCCCTTTCTGCACCCCATCCTTTGACCATGTAATACCACAGCGGGGAGCAGCTGGAACAATAGGGAAGAATGGGAATGGAAAGAGAAAGAAGGAAGTACCCAAAGGGGAACAGAAACTTAGCCCCAGCACATCAACAGACATAACTTGGTCCAAAGGGACTACAGGATGGGACTCTTAGGACTCTAACATGCCTAATCATAAATGCTGTGGCTTAGTATGGGAACCAGAGGGAAAAGAAAGAAGTACTCCTCCATAGCTAAGCTGGTCCAAGGTTACTGTCGCTGTTTAAAAGCTCTGCCCCTCCCGTCCAGCCTATACCTGCCATGGCCATTGCAACTCAGATGAGCCTTTAGCCTGGAGAGTGAATTGGGGAGGGCAAAAGGGGAAGGGGGATTTGCCTCCAGGAACACAACAGGAAGGGTCATTCGGTCTTTGCCTGGTGACCTAGTGACCCCCAGATTTTTTTCCCCTTTATCACTAAAGATAAGTAAATGGGAGGGTAGGAAAGCTAGAGAAAAGGTGTAGTATGTGTAGAGTGTGTGTGTGGAATGGGCAGTGATTCCCTAAGGATATAATGATAAACAGCTTCCTATGAGAATATAATTTTGAGGCAGCAGAGCATGGTGAAATCAACCCCTGAGTTCAAAATTCCTTCTCCACCACTTAGCACTGCACCTCAGCCGTCCCTTTCTGTAATGGAGGGGTGATGCTATTCCCTAGATTCAATGCACAGGCGACAGTTTGAACTGTTTTTTTTGGTGGGTTTTTTTGTTTGTTTGTTTGTTTTTAGTTAAGGTATTACAAATGTGTCCTCATCCCCCCCCCATTAAACCCCAACCTCCCCCCCCCGCTGCCACAGTTTGAACTGTTAATGATATATAGTCATTGGCCTCTACAAATGTGAGCTGTTATTACATAATAGGTACTTTCAAACCAATCTCCTCCACAAGGCTATAAGTAATATTATTTCTGCTATCCTGATCCTTGAAAACACTCTGCCTCACAAAGGTTACATGCCTGGCCGGAGTCATCACACGGGGGTGGGAAGAGCTGGAATTCAGACTCTGGCTTTTTCCACACGCCAGGGTTCATGTTCTTAAGTGCTCTTAGTACGAGCCCATCCCAGCCTGTGCGCGTGGCTGGGGAGAAAGAAGCAAACAGACTGTGACCTGCAGCTTACCCGGATTCCAAAGACTCGCTCAGAGAGTTCAAGGCCATGACTGAGATTCTGTTAGCATTCATAGCTGGGGCCCCAGCATGCATAAGCTTTTGAGGAAAGAACCTAAACATGGAAGGCATCTGTGGTACATGTTACGTTTTTGCTTTTGCTCATCCCATGGCAGGGGTAGGAACCAGAATTTCCCCCTACATTCCTCATCAGGTGATGAACGCTGTTACCTTGTAGAGAGGGAAAGGACCTGTGCAAACCACTGCTCTCTCCTCCCTCCAAACACCACACCCACCTCATCGTACAGACTGGTAGGTGCATGGCCTTAAAACCTTAGACTCTCAGACCTTCCAGGGCCTCACCGCACAGAGGAAGTTCTTCCCTTTGTGTGACCCACATAACACAGGATGCAGGCAAGTACGCGCCTGTCATTCTGAAAGCTCGCTCGGTGATGCTGATGAGGGATCAGCCCACAGTGCTGGGTAGGCGTCTGCAGCCCCCTCCAGCGGGGCCGTGGGTACAGGGGAGAGTTGGATGTATTGAGAGAGAGGAGTTGGCATGGGGCCAGCCCGAGACCTGCACATGCCTCCCCACCATCCACCTTGTGCCCCCTTTTATATCAACCAACATGGACTGAGCACCAATTAGCACCAAGTACTGTGCTCGTGTGGAAATGCCCGAGGCCCTCTGGGCTTGAGTGCCTTATATACATAACGTACATTTTGTCTTTTTCATCGTGTTTAAGTGTACAGTTCAGTGGCATTAAGCACATTCGCATTGTTGTACAATCATCACCATAGCCGTGTCCAGACCTTTCCATCTTCCCACACTGATACTCTGTGTCCATTAAACATAACTCCCCACTCCCATCCTTCGCCACTACCCCCCAGCCCCTGGCACCCACTATTCTACTTTCTGTCTTTATACATCTGACTTCTCTAGGAAACTCATGCACGTGGAGTCATACAGTATTGTCCTTAAAAAAATAATGTTTTTTATTGATTTCAGAGAGGAAGGGAGAAGGAGAGAGAGATCAAAACATCAATGATGAGAGAGAATCCATTGATTGGCTGCCTCCTGCATGCCCCACAACCTGGGTGCCCCAAACAGAGAATTGAACCATGGCCTCCTGGTTCATAGGACGTCGCTCAACCACTGAGCCTCGCCGGTGGGGCTTTCTCCACATTTTTTTAAAAATATATTTTATTGATTTTTTACAGAGAGGAAGGGAGAGGGATAGAGAGTTAGAAACATTGATGAGAGAGAAAACATGCCCTTGACTGGAATCGAACCTGGGACCCTTCAGTCCGCAAGCTGACACTCCATCCACTGAGCCAAACTGGTTAGGGCCCTTCTCCACATTTTAGCTAACACTTGTTATTTCCAGGTTGTTTTTTTTTTTGGTTTGTTGGTTTTGGTAATAGCTATCCTAATGGTGTAGCCTTGAGAGGGTGTAAGCATGGTGTTCCAGGGCTCAGAAACAGAGAAGATTCAGCAGAAAGTCCAGCCCCCTACAGAGACATTCGGCACAGACATCTAAAGATGGGCAGGAGCCCTCCAGGCAGAGGAGACAGAGGTAACAATGAGTGGGGAATGGAGCGAGATGAGGAAGGGCATGGCCTGTTTAGAAGCAGCAGGGAGTCAGCATGGGCGGGAATGTAGGGTGTGTAGGGAAAAGTGTCAAGATGTGAGGCAAGAGGCAGACTTCAGGACTAGAAATTCCACTAAGGCCTCGGCCTTTGGGCACTAGGGAACCATGGGTAATGTATGCGAATGTGCCTGGCAAACTTCAACATAGAGCATACATGTAAGACTTTAGAATGAAAAAGAGAGAGGTGTGTTTCAAGAAACAAAGGTGCTACAGAGCGATACACAGTGCCTGGACAATGGAGGCAGCTTCTGGCATCTTCCAGGGAGGGTGCTGGGTCCCCAGGGTGCTGACCCTGGCTCATTTCCTTCTTACTGGCTCCCAAATACACAGGCAACCAAGCAACACAAGTGGCCTGCTCCCGTTGACCTCTGCAGTGTGTGTGTGTGTGTGTGTGTGTGTGTGTGTGTGTGTGTGTTTCAGGGGCCAGGGGGGGTCCTGCTGTCCATTAGATGAGAGGGCCCTGGCCTCCAGGCTGGAGGGACACCACAGGGCAGCAGGGCCATCCTACTCCCTCCTGGACCATTGCACTCACCAGTGTGTGCCCTCCTAGTGCAAGAATCTGAGTCACTGAGACACAGGGGAAATCTCAACCCCGAGCAGCCACCTGCCTCTGACAGCCACTTTTAAGCCTGAAGTCAGGCCCCAGCGAGGCCTCCCCAATGCAGATGTCTCACTGTCCCTTCTGCCGTAAGGAGAGGGACAAAGGACTCTTCTCTGTGTTAACATGTAGGAGATTGACAAGGTCACAGAATTCTTTTTTTTTTTTTTTGAACCTTTAACACATTCACATGATACAAAATGCAATAGCCCAAAGGGGATACAGTAAACTGCTCCCTCCCGCCCTAACCCCCCGCCCCCCCCACCCCCCCCCCCACCCCGCCAACCAGGTTTTCATGTAACTTCTAAAGGGATCCCAGCCAGGCCAACCTCTCATCTTGAAAACAACAGGGACTGGGTTTGGGCTCAATCCCAGGAAATCAAAACCTAAACTTTAGAAGCCTGCTGTCCAGAGGAAAGCACTGGCCAGAGCAGCGTGGGCTTCAGTGGTTGAGCGGGGATTTTAAAAAACACGAGGTCAGGGTTTGATTCTCGGTAGGGCAAATGGCTGGGATGCGCGCTCTATCCCCAAGAGGGGGGCATGGGAGAGGAGGACTAATAAAGATTCGCTCCC
>NW_005871193.1:1813426-1912364 GCF_000147115.1 Myotis lucifugus | reverse complement strand
TCATTTCCTTTCTCCCTTCCCCACACCCTCATTCCCCTCCCTCGCCTCCCCCCCAAGCAGAAGGCCCGCCCTCGCCCGGATTCTAATTTTTTCCTTCTTTCTTCTATACTTCAATCATCTCCCCTCCCTCCTCCTCTCGCACCCCCTACCCCCGCCCCTCAAGCTCCTCCACGCCTTTCCCAGAACAACAAGCCGATGAAGATGAAGAACTTTTTATATGTTTTTCCGTAGATTTTGAGGGAGGGGTGCGGAAGAGGGAGGGAGGAAGAAGAGGAGGAGGAAGAGGAGGAGGAGGAGGAGGAGGAGGAGGAGGAGGAAGACGGCAGCCCTGGACCAGCCATGCCACACGATGTCAGCCCGTGGACCAGCGCCAACCTCCAGTTCATCCTTTGCTCTTGGTGCCTGGGATGCAGGTGTCCTCCCAGGAGTGAGGCTTTTGCTCCCCCTGGCACCTGTGAGGGAAGCATACAATTCCTCACGGAGTGATGGGAAGTGGGGGCTGACAGCTAAGGGTGGGAGCTGGATGCAGGAGTAGGGAAGAGAGTGGGACAAATCCTAAAAAAGGAGAGATGGGGGCAGATGCTCCCTGGCTGAGTGTGAACCAGGAGGTGGAATCTGGGACGGGCTGGCTGCTCGCTTGTGTCTGCAAAGGCCCCGTAACCCAGGCGGAGAACGCCGGAAAGGTAGCACAGGGGGGCGTGCGGGCAGCCTTCCCGGCCTCCCCCGACAGGTCAGGGCTGAGCAGAGCAGTTTCTTCAGTGTTGGTGTAATCACAGCTGCCCGCCGCAGAGCTCTCACCCACGTCACTCCCCAGGAATCTGGTTCTTGTTTACTACGAAGCGGTGCGGTTATTACAGAGCCAGTGGCCCTCCTCCAGCTTCCCCGGAGAGCATGTGGAGGAGCCCAGCGCTGGGAAGGGGGAGTGCTGAGTGGGAAGACCAGCAGCAGCTTCCGGGACCCTGCCCCTCCCAGGCTCCCTCGCCAGGACAAACTGGAGAAGGAGAAGGAGAAGGGCCTGCTGGGACTCCCAGCACACCTGGGACATGCCTTCCTGGAAAGTTGGGAAAAGGAAGGACAGGGAAGCAGAAAAGCATATGGAGGAGAACAGGCCGGGAATAGCTCGGGGACCAGAATGAATGGGATTCTTGTGTGCTCTGCGCTGTGTTAAGAAATCAGAGAAACCTGGGCAGGGAGTGAAGCCTCTGAGGAGGTTTATGTTTTGCAAACGTTGTATCCAGCCCGAGCGACTTGCCCAATGTCTGTCACAGCATATGACACATCGTTTTGACATAGCTCTGCTGAATAGATGGGTTGGAGGATGGCAGATGGCACCCAGAGAAAGAGAAATAAAACTCATGCTAACAGCTCCCACTAATTGAGCATCTATTATGTTCCTGACATGGTTCTAAGTGCTTCCCATGTGTTAACTCAATCAGTCCCCATAACAACTCTACAAGGTAGATGCTACTAATACATTTCCAGGCGTCCAGACAAGGAAACTGAGGCACAGTGTGAATTTAAGTAACTTGAAGTAAAGACTGGAGTGGGGATTTAAATGCAGGAAGCTGGGCCCTGAACGGTTTGGCTCCGTGGATAGAGTGTCAGCCTGCGGACTGAAGGGTCCCGGGTTCAGTTCTGGTCAAGGGCACATACCCGGATTGTGGGCTTGATCCCCAGTAGGGGGAGTGTAGGAGGCAGCCAATCAGTGATTCTCTCTCATCATTGAAGTTTCCATCTCTCTCTCCCTCTCCCTTCCTCTCTGAAATTAATAAAAATGTGTTTTAAAAATAAAATAAATAAATGCAGGAAGCTAGGACCCTGTCTTCTTAGGCGTCATGCTCTCCTGAGCAGGGAGCAGGGCCAGCTGGAAAGGGACCACCCAAAGACAGACAGCTGCTGCCGCGTGGAATAAAGCTCTGTCTTCGAGTCTTTCTTCTTCCATCAATCACCCGGCGGTGACCTCATCTCCATCCCAACCCCTGGGGGGCTGCACTGGACCCCAATTCTAGGCTCCGAAAAATCATAATGAGACTGACACGGTTAGGCTTTTCCCAAACCAGAATTCCAATCACCTATGAATTTGGCTCAAGATCTTGGTCTGAAAGCCACAGAAAGGCAGGGGCCCAGGGACCAGGACAAGAGCCCGACCTCCCACGCTACCTCTCTTTGCTGTCCCTCCTTGATGCCTTTTTCTCTTCTGCTCCCTTTGTGTCTTTCAGAACAGTGTCCACGTGAGGAGGTATTTCGGAAACACCAGCTTGGCTCCTTCACTCTCCACCCAGCTGTCTGCTCCTTTCTTCCTGGAAGTGGAGCTGGCAAGGTCGTAGGACAATCAGGTCGGTTCGCTGCCTTTCAGAGTTTCCAGAGGCCCGGGGTGCTGCGGATGGAAATAAATGCCCACGTGGGGTCATTACTCTGGCCCTGACGCCTGTGGTCTGACTACCGCTTACCCGTCATCGATTCCTGAGAAAGACAAAGGGTGTGAATAATCAGCCGAGCGGACAGAGTGTCAGGCGGCCGGACCAGAAGAGAACACCTGGCTCCCCTGAAGGGAGAGGGAGAAAGGCCGCGGGTCCAGGGGACGGGGACAAAACGGGCTCCAGAGGAGATGTGGAGGCCGGGCCTGGCCCCGGCAGATAAGGTGTGTGGAGAGGAAGCCATTCATCACTGGCTGCTGACAGCCGAGGAAGCTCTCTTTAGGAAAGGGGGAAGGAAGCAATAAGGAAGGCTGTCACGCTGTCATATGGAGGAGGAAGCGCGGCATCAGAGTCAGGTTGAATGATCACAGGTCCTGGAAACTAGCTATTTAAGGACATTTGTAAAACACACACACGCACACACATGTGTGCCACATGCATGCACGCACGTGAACACACACGTGAACACACACGGGTTCTCTGGCTGGCTTCTTCGCCTTTAGGCCTGGCCGAGGGGCTGGGGCCAGGCATTATCACTGGGCCTTTGAGTCAGTTTCACTTCCTGTTTCTCATGCTGAAAGCATAGTAATCATCATCATGATAATAATAATGCCACTGCCTTGCCTTTGCCTCCTATTTATCTAGGGCCTCCCAGAAGTGTGTGTAAGTGCACCAAGTGGGAGGGGGACAGTGCAGTTTATCTATTCTATCAGTCAACAGCTGGGGGTGGAGACAGGCATGGAGGTGACGGTGGGGGATAGGAATTAACAATGGAAATTATTAACCTCATAGTTTTTTCCAAGAGGGGGAATCTAAATGGGTTGGTAGTTTCCCCCAAATGGGTGTGCTCACCCTACGGATGTTTGCATATCTCTCCCCGCAAGGTCCTCCAAAAATAAATCCTCCCAGGACCTTTCCATCCTCCAACCTGCCCCAATCAAGGAAGTCCTTGTGATTCGAGGCCCAGAAGGTTTAGGGGTAATTTCCTAGAGTCCCGCAGCAGGTCAACAGGAAACGTAGAACCAGGCCAGGCTTCTGCTGCAACCTTTCAGAGTTGTAACCAAGCAGGGAATTTCCAATTGCATGGGGGAACTTGCAAAGTAGTTAGGAAAAACCACAACTATTTCTGCTAAGGAAAAAATATGCAGTCCCTGCAGACTGCAAACCCGGGGACAAGGAGAGAGAGTTCGCTCTTTCTGAGAATGTGCTGGGATTAGGATCTCAGATTAAGATGGGGTAGGAGGAGCCGCCTCCAGCCTCCAGACTTTGGTCAGGAACAAGGGTTCACGGAATGGAGGTGTCAAGCCAGTATTTTCATTCTTTTAATCGCCAGTGACCAGCTGTACTCGAGGGACAAAGGTGAGCCCTCCACAGGCTCTGGGGACTCAGAAGGGAGTGGAGGGAAGTGGGGGAGGGAGCCATTATCCTGATGATCAGAGTGGCAGTCTTCCTGTAGATCCTGCCCTTCCCTTGGGGGTCTGAGGAGAAGGGGAGGGAGGGAGGTCTACAGGAACAAAGAAGGCAGGAAAAGAAAAGAAAACCACCCCAGAGAGACCCTAATTAATTGAGTTAAAAAAAATTTTTAAAAGAAAAGAAAACCTTCCTCTCAGGCACAAAGACACACGCGCACACACACACACACACACACACATATACACACACACACATACACACACACACACACATACACACACGCACGCACCCTGAAGCATTGTCTAGCTATATGGAGGATGAGAGGATGTGATCTCACACCTTCATTCATTGTGATGTTTGTTGTTGTTGAATTTTTTTTCCCCTAAAGTGCAATCATAAGCCTGGGCCTGCATGGTGAGTGACAGGTTAGAAATGTGAAAATGAAAAGTGAACTGTGACCCTGTGAAAAATCAGCCTCGGGCTGGCAGGTCTTGCGTCAGTGCAGGGGGTGGAATAAGAATAATATCAAACGCTTACATAGCGATCCCTACGTGCCAGACCCTGGTCTACACCCTTCACATATACTTGCTCAGCTCATGGCCACGGAAACCCTGTGAAACAGGCTGCTGCGACCATGAGATTATCATTCCTGTTCATTTCAACCCTGTCCTGGCATTCCGGGGCCTATGGGAGGGATAGATGTTTAGCCACTCACCTCTGCCTCTCTTCCCAGCAGCAGCAGGGCCCAGGCCTGGCTACGTAGTTTGCAGGACCCAGTGCAACATGAAAACGCAGGGCTCCTTGGGCAGAAGAGAGCGGGCCTTTCACCCAACCCTCTCCGCACGGCCCACATCTGACTGGCTGGCCGTCCTGCTGATTCTAGCTCAGCACGGCCTCCCGTATCCTCCCCTCTTTAGCATCTCCCCGCCACTGCCCTAGTTTTCTCTCACCTGGAATATTCCAATAACTGGCTAACAGATTCCTTGCTTTCAACCCCAGAGTGTCCAAATCAGTCCTTCGCTCTGCTTGCTACACTTCGGCTTTTATTAGTTTGTTCCAGGACTTTCTCTCCCCCGATTGTAACCTCCTCCAGGTGGGCTCTCTGTGCCCAGTCTCCCGTGCATTCCTCACTAGCCCCGAGAAGAGCAGGGTGGGCCTTGTGGGTCCATCTGCAATGCCTCCTTTGTACACCTCTTCTTTTCCTTCAGGCAAAGCCTCTGGGAGTCTCAATCAAGAGAGCACATAGCCCAGCCAGGGTGGCTCAATGGTTGAAGGGCAATCCATGAACCAGGAGGTCACACTTTGATTCCCAGTCTGGGCAAATGCCAGGGTTGTGGGCTTGAGCCCCCCCACCCCCACCCCCCAGTGTGGGCCGTGCAGGAGACAGCTGCTCAATGACTCTCTCTCTCATCATTGATGTGTCTATCTCTCTCCCTCTCCCTTCTTCTCTGAAATCAATAAAAACATTTTTTTTTAAAGAGTGCACTGCCCTGACCCGTTTGGCTCAGTGGATAGAGCATTGGCCTGCGGACCCAAGGGTCCCAGGTTCGATTCCGGTCAAGGGCATGTACCTTGGTTGCGGGCACATCCCCAGTGGGGAGTGTGCAGAAGGCAGCTGATTGACGTTTCTCTCTCATCGATGTTTCTAACTCTCTATCCCTCTCCCTTCCTCTCTGTAAAAAATCAATAAGATATATTTTTAAAAAAAAGAGTGCACTGTTCTTCTATTGAAATTCCAGAGGAAAGCATGACATCCAAAATATGGCCCAGTGGAAAGACAGGGAGACCTGCCTGCCGGGAATCAATAGGAGTAACGGTGAGGAGCTGGGGATGCCTCTTGCTTGGCACTGTAGGCGTGGGCTTACTTGGCCTGACTTCAGAAAGGCGGAGAGGCCCAACGTCCATAACTGTCAGTGCCCATCACAAAGTGACCGTCAGCTCAGGGTCTTGTTTTAAAGCGATGGCCTTGACTGCTGCTTCAGGAAAGAAGCCCCAAGCAGAGATGCTTGCGCTTGACAGTTTTCAAAGTCTTTGTGATGCTCTGACCTCATCTGAAGAACAAACTCAATTACCTTGGGTCCAGGATATGGCAACCGCCCACCTCAGTGAGGATGCGTTCCGCCAGGAGCCAGCAGTGACTTAAACCGGAAAGAAGCTAACGTTGCATCATGAGACTGAAGGAAGGTGATCTCAGGTTGGCCGGCAGCTCGGTTAAGTCATCAGGTCCCAGCGAGGATCCAGGTCTTGCCATCCTCAAAGCAGGCTGGACCTCCCCTTCCAGCTCAGCTCATCCCTTCCCTGTGGCAGGGAGACTGGAGCAGCTCTAAGCTTCATCTCCCCCAACAACATGGTTCAACAGAGCAGAGGAAAAGGCAAGTGTAAAACAAAGACTCTAAACAGAACTTGACATTCTAAGGGCGTATTTTCTCCCGTATTTACTTATTTACCAAGAGAAAACGTATTTCCCAGAGAACCTCCGCAAATTTCCCCTCGTGTCTCATTGGCCATCAAGAGGCCCTAGGCGAGGGGTGGGCAACCCCTGGCACGCGTGCCAAACATGGCACGCCAGTAACTTTTGCTGGCACGCGAAACCCTCTCTTATAATCTTCCATTTACAATTTTTTTCTTAATATTGACTTTTTTATTTTTCAGATAAATTCAGTGTAGGTGCATCTTAGATAAATAAATAATTTTACATGACAAGTTATCTTAAAGACCACAGACATGGATTGACCAGAGAGGGGAAGAGCAATTTCTATGCCTCTGCCTTAACTCTCCCTGCCTTCCTAGATCCGACCAGTGTTTTGGTTTCATCCACATACGCTTGTGAATCTTTGTTCTCAGTGATGAATTTTGTTAAGTCTCGTAATAGGAGTAGCCTGACGGATGAAAGTAGTAGCTCGTGCATATCTCTGAAGGTCACGAAATATAAACCTGATGTAAAATCTCTGTCATCAGTGATGCAGCAGCAAAAGTCCCACTGATAATATCAAACAGAGTCATGAAGTTTTCTGTCGGACTATCAGTGTACATGTATACATTAAAAAATAAATGTATTTTTCATCATATACTGTGTTTTTGTCGCTCGAATGAATTTTATTATTTCTTCAAGGTTCTTCACATACATACACCTTGAGATATATCAAGTAGGCGTAACATGTTCTCAAAAATTAGGGTTGGCACACAGAAGAATTTGAGTCAGAGATTTTGCTGATTTTGGCACGCACTCACAAAAAGGTTGCCCACCCCTGCCCCAGGCCCATCCAAAACCAATCCTGGGATGAAGGAAATGGGATTCCCGGGACTTGTCCCCTGAGGCGGGGAGGAACTTAACACACAGGAAAGAGGAGGCTGATGGTTTTTAAGTGGGTAAGTGACAGCATGTCCCACTCCCACTCAACTGACTCTTCCCCTGATCTTGTAACATGTTTAAGCATCCCCGGCCCTCCATCCTGCCTCTTCCCACATGTACCCGTTTCTCCTCTTCCCTTCCCTAGCGAGCTCGCTGCAGGGGCTGTGTGACTGCATTGTCTACCTCCAGGGCTCCACCTCCTCATCGCTCCTAAACTCCTACACTTGACTGAAGTCAGGCTTTTGTCTCTGCCACTCCTCCATCTGCTTCTTGTCTTGGCTCACTCCCTCAGTTAGATCCCTCTACTGGGTTTGACATGGTGCACCATCCCCTTTTCCTCAAAACTCCTTCTCACCTTGCTCTCAGGACATCACAGCCCGAATTCTATGTCCACATCCCTGCCCACGTCTCAGTTTCCCTCGATGGCTCTTCTCAGCCTGTCCCTGAAATGTTAGGGCATTCTAAGGCCCCTTCTTTGACTGTCTTTTGACTGTCTTCTCTACTACTTCCCAGGTTTCAACTGCCAGCTAACTCTAAACCTATGACTCCCAATTCTACAAATCCAACCCAAACATTTCTCTTGGATCCATACCTACAGAGGATTCCATTACTAGGTATTCCCAGAAACCTTAAAGTCATCATCTACAAAACTGACTTCATTACAGGCGTGCGTGGACACACACGCGCACACACACACACACACACACACACACACACACACCACTTCACTCAGCTGCTCAGAGAAGGTACCACTATCTGTTTGGTTGACAAAGACCGATGCTGGTAGTCACCCTCGACTCCTCCCTGTCTCTAAACCCCAACGCTCAATCAGTGGCCAATTCCTGCTAATCCTACCTCCCCACTATCAGTTTCCTTCCTCTCTGTTCTCATGCTTCCTCCCTGTTTTAGGCACTCGTCATCTTTCATATGAATTATGGCACAGGCTCTTACCTGCCTTCTGGTCTTCCTTTTCCCAATCCATTCTCCCAATATTGCCCCAATAGCTTTTTTAAAATGCAAATCTGATCACATTACTCTAGCAGGGGTGGGCAAACTTTTTGACTCGAGGGCCACAATGGGTTCTTAAACTGGACCGGAGGGCCGGAACAGAAGCATGGATGGAGTGTTTGTGTGAACTAATATAAATTCAAAGTAAACATCATTACATAAAAGGGTACGGTCTTTTTTTTTTTTTTTTAGTTTTATTCATTTCAAACAGGCCGGATCCGGCCCGCGGGCCGTAGTTTGCCCACGGCTGGCTAGACCTTGGCTCCTCGGAGCCTAGAGAAATGGGCCAAACTTCCCAGTACAGCACATGGGATCATCACCATCTTGGTCCCAAAGTCATGAGCACTACCTTTAAAAGTTTAATCTGTAAGTGTTGTGTAGGTTAGATAGAAGAGGGGATGGGTGGGGACAGAGAAATTAGTGAAGAGACTATTCTAAAATCCTGTTTTTATTATTTTTATGTTTAAATATATTTTTATTGATTTCAGAGAGGAGGGGAGAGAGAGAGAGACAGAAACATCGATGATGACAGAGAATGACCCATCAGCTGCCTCCTGCACACACACCACCACTGGGGATCGAGCCCACAACCTGGACATATGCCTTGACTGGGAATCAAACCGTGACGTCCTGGTTCATAGGTCAGCGCTCAACCACTGAGCCACAATGGCCAGGCCTAAAATACTGTTTCTAAACCTCTACCTCAGGTGTGTAGGTTTGGTAAGCCCATATTGCCCCCAGACTCCTTGAATATAACACATGCCCAATGAATATATATTGATTTGAAATTGAAGTGTATTACTTTTCTTTGTGTTTTAACTTTTCCAACTCCTTAACATGATGGACAGAGTCATACAACCCATAGACCTCAGCCCATAGATTTCCACAAATTACCCCATGGCCTTATCTTAGAATTTGGAGTTGGGAATAAATGTACCAAGTAGTTGGAATGAAGGGGTGGATGAAAGGCATTTGTGGGGAATGATTGATAGGACCTGGTTACTATTAAAATTTGGATGCACACAGTAAGTCCTAGGTCCTCTGGATGTCCTCTGGCCCAGGGGAATGTAGCCAAGTTCTTGGATTGGGAAATATTAAGACACATGCAAACCAGTTTAGAAAATGAGAGGCGTGGCCCATGTGTATTGGGTGGGAAAGGAAAGGAGGGAGGGGGCATATAACATTAATAAACCAATCCCAACACCACATTCAATAAGTAGAAATAGGAAGGCTTAGCTTCAGATAAAGGCCAAGTAACATTCCCCTTTCACATTTTCTCTGTGACAGAATCCCAACTGCAGAAGGCCAAGGTCAGAGCTCAGACAATGGGAAAGATCCTCTGTTTTAGGATTGGACCAAAAAAAAAAAAAAGCCAATAGGAAAGGGAACTGGAGTTGAAGAGGAGAAAGTAATTTCTAGGGATGCATCTGTGAGATTCTGTAGCAGGTGGAAGGGAGAGAGGCCTAGCATAAGTGGACTTCCAAGGTGAAGTGCCTCATGTACATTGCCTCATTCAAAGTCTCACACCATAAGGTAAGGATTATTGTTCCCATTCTGTGTATTAACAAAGAAAAACCTGCCACATGTATAGTAAGCAACAGAGCCAGAACTTGAACCCAGAGATCTGTCTGACCCCAAAGCACATCTTTGTCACCTCCCTATGACCATGAGCAGCCAGCCAGAACGCCTCCCTTCCCAGGAATAGTGATCTCTCTGTCCAGATTCATTCATTCATTAAACAATTTTTATTGATTGATTTTAGAGAGAAAAAGAGGAAGGGAGATAGACAGACAGACAGAAACATGATTCTGTTGTTCCACTTATTTATGCATTCATTAGTTGCTTTTTTTTCTTTTTTAAAAATACATTTTTATTGATTTCTGAGAGGAAGGGACAGGGAGAGAGAGAGAGAGAGAAAAACATCACTGATGAGAGAGAATCATTGATTGGCTGCCTCCTGCACGCCCCCTATTGGGGATCACGCCTGCAACCCGGGCATGTGCCCTTCAGTCCGCAGGCTGACGCTCTATCCACTGAGCCGAACTAGCCAGGGCCATTAGTTGCTTCTTGAATGTGCCCTGAGCAGAGACCGAACCCACAACCTTGGCATATCGGGTTGCTGCTGCAACCAACTGAGCTACCCAGCCAGGCCTCATTAAACAAATCGTAATTAATGTTTATTATATGTCAGGATTAGCTGTGATTCTAATGTTTTGTAGATGGGTATTCAAAGGGTCCCTAGAGGTCCCTTCTAGCTACAGAATTAGCCACTGTAAGAAATCAAGGCAGCCACAGCTCCCTGCTGCCCAGGCCAGGGAGGGCAGAGGGAAAACCAGCAGGAAGTCCGAGGGTCAAATGGACTCCAGCAGTGTCTCTCAGGGTCCTGTGTTAAAAATGAGCCCAACCCAGGGTTTTCTGCTGGGGATGATGAAAAGTTCTGGCGATGGTTGGCGTGATGGTTGCATAACATTGTGAATGTACTTTTACACCATGGAATTATACACTTAAAAATGGTTAACATGGTGCCCTGACCAGTTTGGCTCAGTGGATAGAGCATCAGCCTGCGGACTGAAAGGTCCCAGGTTCGATTCCGGTTAAGGGCATGTACCTTGGTTGTGGGCACATCCCCAGTAGGAGATGTGCAGGAGGCAGCTGATCGATGTTTCTCTCTCATCGATGTTTCTAACTTTCTATCCCTCTCCCTTCCTCTCTGTAAAAAATCAATAAAATCTTTTTTAAAATGGTTAACATGGCAAATACCATATTATATACATCCTAGCACAATTAAAAAAATGAAGGTACACTTAGCAGCATGAACTCTTGAAAACAATTTTGCAACACACCGTACAACATTGCTCCCAAATGTACACCTACCCAAAGAACTAACCGTTCAGACCATTGAGACAATTCAGTTCACTTTGGTTTTAAACTATCCGCACAAAAGAGAAAGGAAGGCAGGAGACAGGGAAGAAGGGAAGGAAACGCTCCCTTAACTCATGTGTGGAAAAAGTCACGGCCATATTTGAACTGTCTCCCTAACGAAGAACAAGAATTTGTTCTTGTGACTTGCTTCCCGCCGGTAGCATCCTGTGCCGGATGGAGTCACAGTGCACATAAAAGGACTTTCCGGTAAGGTGTCTAAAAAGAAATTAAAATAAAAAAGAAGTTCTGGCCGGGTAGCTCAGTTGGTTAGAGCATTGATTGACCCGATATACCAATGTTTCAGGTTTGATCCCCAGTAAGGGCACATACAAGAAGCAACCAATGAATACATAATGCATAAACAAGGGGAACAACAAATTGATGTTACTCTCTCTCTCTTTCTCTCTCTCTTCCCCCCTCCTTCCCCCCTCCTCCCCCCCCCCCTTCTCTCAAATCAATCAATAAATAAGACTGTTAATTGAGAACAGCAACAAGAAAATAGGCCCAGTACTATGTCTTCCCAGCCTGAGGGCCACAGTCTCTCTGATCTTCCCTGGGCGCTGAAAAGGTGACTTCCCCCCTGGCCAAGCTGGAAGGAGCCTGGCAGCCGCCTGAGCCCTGTGGGGTTTCTCATGCCCAGGCATGAGAGACAGTGATGCCAGCTTTCAACAGGGAAGACAGCCCCAGCAATGAGACTAACTGGGTCCCAGGACCAGGAGCTGCCCGCCCCCCCCCCCCTGCCCCGTCCTCCCCACCCTCTGCGCTTCCCCATGCATACAGATGCTCCCCGTTCCAAGTCTGGGACTGCCCACCCACAGCACTGAGGCCGGCAGTGCCTGTCATCTCCACGTTACATATATGGAAACGGCTAGACTTGAATAAAGATACTGAAACAGGTCGTTGCTTTTCTCCCGTAGAGCGAAAAGGAGAAGTGACTCACACTGATGTTCTCCTTGGAACCAGGCTCCTTCCTACTCAGAGCATAGCTCTAGTGCTGTTTCCACTGTAATGTGTCCATCCATATAATTGAAAGGAGCTCCTGGCTAAGGACCAGAGCTGCAGTCGGGAGAAAAAGGGGGAAGCTGGAAGCCTGGACTCACAGTCATCTCCTTTTGGAGCTTTGGGGGAGAAACTGCCATGGACCCAGTAAGGTCTCTAGAGGGTGAAGAAGCTGCCCCTGTGTAACTTTATCCCGATATTTACCACCAGAGGGGGCAGTTGCTCCACATCGGTGGTCTTTCTGCAGTGCTGAGCAGGTACGTGCTAAGGGTGAGAGACCCCTAAGGCCAGACGTGTCCTTTCAGCTCTCCCCTGCCCAAGCACCGCCTGTCAGGTACTTACAAATGTCACTCTACTGTAGATAAGGAAGGCTCTGGGGGATCATCTGGCCCCAGGCAGCTGGCTGTTCCCCACTCTTAAAGAGCTCCAGAAATAGATTCTCGCACCTCGCTTGGCTGCTGTCACAGGCTGTCAGTCTGGGCTGCTGGTTGCCCACAGCCCCAGAGACGAGAGCCAAGTGAGGGCAGATACCCCACCCCCACCCCACCCTGGTAACTGTGCATCAGCGCCTGTGGAGGGAGCAAGGGTTTCATCTCCTGCCCAGCAGCCCAGGTACCTGCTTCCGTCCTTCTGGTCACTCACAGACCATGCTGAGAGCAGCAGGCAGAGCCTTGGCCTGGGAGTCCAAGGGCTGCAGCCCTTCCTCTGCCTCTTGAGCACTTGCTCTAAGAGACACTCCTTGTGGAGACGAGTGTGGGCTCACCAGACAACCCCATTTAGAATGTGCTCCCACTCCTTCTTGCCCCCAATGCATCTGTCTTCGCTTCATTCCATCTGCTGTCCTCAGAGGAATGGCTAATTAAATTAAAAAGAGCCGGCCTATTTTGGGTGTTTCTCAGAGAAGACCTGGAGGAATAGTCACCACGTGTGGAAAGAACCTCCCCCCACCCCAGACTGAAAAGCTCTGATTGGTTGGCTATTCTAGGATTGGCAGCTCCTAAGTCCTATAGGCTGGCTGGTCACTTAAGGTTCTATTCCTTTCTGTCAAATTTGAGGATGGGGTATACTAGTAAACTGGAAGGGAAATATTCTCCTGGGTGGTCTCAGTCCACATCGTCCTAGAAGAAGGAACAAACTCGTTTATTTTGCCTTGTTATTTGCTGCAAAATCAGAGCAGCCACGGTCTGGGAATAAGAATTGTTCTCTGGAGAAAGGTGGCAGGAGCAGGGTGTGGAGGGTGGGGTGGGGGGGCAGGGGTGGAGCAGAGGGACAGATCCCAATTTCCGACTCCATTACTCACACTTGAAGAAATATTGTTTCCTCCCAGAAAATCACTTTCTTTTCAGAAAGAAAACTCATGTTACTGCCCTGGTAAAAAAAAAAAAAAAAATCCTTTGGTTCCTTCTTTCTGTGCTCAACTGACAAACTCCTTAAACGGACCTACAGTGCCCCTTTAAAGTGGCCCAGCCCGGGCAGTGTGGGTCAGTGGTTGAGCATCAACGTATGAACCAGGAGATCATGGTTCGATTCCCGGTCAGGGCACATGCCCAGGTTGTGGTCTCAATCCCTAGTGGGGAGGCATGCAGGCAGCAGCTGATCATGGATGTTTCTATATCTCTCCCTCTCCCTTCCTCTCTGAAATCAATAAAAATATATTAAATAATAATAATAATAATAAAAAGATAAAGTGGCCCAAACCATTCTCACCAGGTTCTGTTCCTAGTCTGGAATTGCTCACCGCCCCTTCCACCTCTTGCCGTTCCACACATTTCAAATCCTCCTCCAGGAATTCCCTTCTGTCTGGCAAATCCTACTCGCTCATGGGCTTGCACTGCAAACATTACCCTCTGCAGCCTTCCTAACACCTCTGGGAATTAAGTCACTCTCCGCTGTGCTTCCCCGGAACTTTGATCCTACCTCCAGCACACCTCCTGCGAAACATGTCTATGCTCTGTAAAATGTGGGCTCCCTGAGAGCAAGAAGCGTGTTTAATCACTCGTATAGCCCGAATTCCCAGCGTGAAGTCCGGGGAGTTTTTAATTGATGAATTGCTTGGAGAAACCTGACCTCCAGAGAGGATACAGGCAGTTTGGCAAGTTGCTCCTCTCCGGTGAGGTGAGAAGTATTGCGTGGAGTCAGACAGCTAGCATCCGATGGGTGTTTCTGGCCGTGGCTATTACGTAAAATCTCAGGGACAGATCTGAAATGTGACCTTGTGGTAGATCCAGTTGCTAAGTGGCATTCCGCTCCAGTGAAGGAGAGTACTCCCCGCCTTTCTCTCATCTGTCCTCTGAGCCCCATCTCACATTCCAATTCCTCCAACAAGGCCTCCCTGAACACTCCTGCTCCGGTGTCCCCAGCTGGAATCCCCGATTCCTGAAGTTTTATCCTGAGTGGACAGCACAATGCTGGTGTAGAGTGTGCTTTGTGCTCCAAAAGGTTTATTGATGCCGGTCACATTGCCTGCCTAAGATCACAAGATCACAGAGTCTGTGCTGTACCCACTCTGGATCCACTCCCCACCCCTCTCCACCCTGCTCTGTGCCCCAGGAGGTTGGCCTTTGGGGACGGCGCCAGCCAGCCTCTCCTGTCTTCTGGCTTTTGGCTATAGGTGTGGCCCGTGGGAGGCCTGGGAGGAAGAGGAGATGGCGGCATACCTATTCCCTTGGTTCCGCCCGTTGGCCAGAGGTTGGCAGTGCCTACCTTTGCCAACCAAAGGCCACAGCTTCTGGGGGGCGACCCTCTCCTACAGGCTCACCCACAGCCATGCTCTTAAAGGTGGCAGCAACCACTCCCTTCCCTGACCCCAGTGCCTATCCCTGTGGGCCTCCCTGTCCCTTAATGGTTCCCTGTAACGGCCCACGCTTGGTAAATGGCCGCCTCATCAGACTCTCCCATTACTCCATTCTGAGTGAGGGTTAGACACCGCGTCCATAGGAACCTTGTGACCCTTGAGTCCAACTCGGAGCCTGTCGGGGTTCTCAGCTGCCTGCTCCACGTTTGAGAATCACATTTCCGGATCTCACATGTTCTGCATGTGTCCCAGTCCCCTGTGATTTCTTACATTTTCCAATCAGAGAAAAATGGACATTTCTTGTCAACCTTAGGAGTAATGTCCATGGAGTTTGGAGTTCATAATCGCTCCTGGAACCACAAATAATCCTGCCCCCTCCCTATATATTTAGTGTTTTTTGGACCACTTAGATCTGCAAATGTGGAGTGTTTCTTTGGCGAGGGGAGGTATTTTTTTTTGGGGGGGGGGGGTGCCAATTTCTCCCTTAAACCACCAGTGCTCTCGACTGTTGAACGTGTTCTGCCTCCCCACCCAGGGCCATCTCCCCAGTTCCTCCAACAGCCCCTGTCCCCCCCTCCCCCTCCCCCTAACACACACACACTCCATAGCATCGTGCCATCCCACAGCGGAGGGTTTCTGATTCCTCGTGATTCCCAGAACTGTTCCCCAGCCCCCCAGTGCAGCGAGCGGGTTGGCACTGCACCCTTCCACCCCTAACACAGGTGACATGTTCGCACCGGGAGGATCCGAGAAAATGAGCGTCTCAGCTGCAGGTTCCCCGACATCTCAGGGCACGCAGACCTGAGCGAGAGCCTCAGCTGCTGAATCATTCCACCGGTGCTGGCACCTAGGAGACAGATTAGTTCAGCGTCTATACCCTCCTCCCAGGAGCGCCTCTCTGTCTGCTGCCCTAGATTGCCCGGAGGACCCTGAGTGTCAGATCTGGAACATGCCTCCTCAAGGGAAACTGAGGCCTAGAGAGAAGCAGCCACTGCCCTGAGTCACAGGAGAGGCTGGGCAGGAGGAGGGAGCGGGGTCAGGGGCACTGCAGAAGGCAGACAGATGCGCCTGGCTGGTGTGGCTCAGTGGTTGAGTGTCAACCTAGGAACCAAGAGGTCACCGGTTCGATGCCCGGGGTGTGGGCTTGGTCCCCAGTGGGAGGGGGGGCAGGAGGCAGCCTATCGATGATGTTTCTCTCTCATCGATGTCTATCCCTTTCCCTTCCAAAAAAAAAAATCAATAAAAACATATTTTTTAAAAAAGGTAGACAGATGCTGGCGTTCTGAGCTGGGAGGGTTGGAACAAAGCTCCGAGAAAGAGAAGATAGGAGTGGTGTGTGTGTGTGTGTGAGTGTGTGTGTGTGAGTGTGTGTGTGTGTGTGTGTGTGTGTGTGTGTGTGAGTTTGCACCCGCAGGGGGCAGGGGGTGTGCGGGGAAACGACAGCTCTGGCTGGATTAAGATTGGTCATGGGACTTTGGCCGACCTGCTTCTCCCTTCAGCTCCTCTGCCCACACTGCCCTCCCCAGAGTTGTCACCGTTGCCCGGTGCCAGGACCCGGGGACTGACAGTCTTCCCCGGAGTAAAGTCCGCCTGGCTGGCTCCCTCCCTGGCCCCAGTTGCCCCTTCCCACTGCTCCTCCCTTCCACCGAGGCCCCATAGAGAAGGGCTGGCACCCTCGCCCACGCAGCTCTGGGTGCCAGATGAGACACTGGAGCCGGGCGATTACCGGAGCTCTTTTTAACCAGCCGGGCTCATGTGACTGGCTGGGGTCCAGGCAGACACACGCGGCCAGCCCTCCAGGCGGGGCACACAGCGCTATTTATTTCCTGCCCGGTTCTCCGCGGGCAGGGCTGGCGGGGTGGGGCTTCCTCATTGTATTTAAGCCTCAGCTGGCGCCACTGAATTGCCCCAGCCTCAGCCTTTGCCCCTTTCCCAACCCTGGAGGTAAAAATAACTGCCCCCCCCCTCTCCTGCATCGGGTGCGGGGGGTTGAATGGGGCACTTTTTTGGGTAGCAGAGGAGAATCTGGCTACAGACCTTGGCTCTGCTACCCACCGAAGGGACGAGGGTGTTTGTTGTCTCCAGTTTGGGCCTCAGTCTCCCGCTTGCTAACGGGTGGTCAGGGGCAAACGGTCATGCCCGTGAAGGACAGGGGCAATCGCCACAAACAGCCTTTGCGGCCCTCCATCCCCTGCCCTCACCTTAGTTTCTGCGGATCCCTAGGCCGTGGTCAGCAAACTGCGGCTCGCGAGCCACATGTGGCTTTTTGGCCCCTTGAGTGTGGCTCTTCCACAAAATACCACGAACTCCGTGGCCCATGCGCAGAAGTCGGTTTTCGGCCTGGGCCAGTCTATTTTGAAGAAGTGCTGTGGATATTTGGCTCTGTTGACTAATGAGTTTGCCGACCACTGCGCCTGGGGCATGTAGTCCATGCTCTGCCCCACCCCCTCTCCGCCCGCCCCCCTGCCACGTGTATGCCATTGTATTTCAATTCTTTACCCACTACATTCATATTGGGATTGCTGGGCACGGCGCCTGGGGCACAGGAGATGCGGGCACTTAACCTACAGAAGGAAGAGAAGGCCCGCAGAGCAGGGCGGGCCCAGCCGCCCCCTAGGGGAGCCTGCAGAACTCGCAGTTGGGGGTGAGTCGGGGAGGCTCTGGCAGTGGTTCCCAGCCCTGCCCCGATGCTAAACACCCTGTGGTCTCCTCCTCCAGCCCTCTTCTACCCCCACCCCCACCCCACCCACCCCACCCCCGGCTTTCCCAGCTGAAGCTGCACCTTTCTCCTGGGGGAACAAACAAAGAGCCCAGGGATTACTCTCTCTTTGAACTGCAGCTGCCTGAGGCCAGGTGGGGCTGGAGGGGCAGAAGGGGTGGAGCGTGTGACACAGCAGTTAGGAAGCAGTTGTTCCTGCAGGAAGCCCGACCACGGAAGCGCTGGACCCTGTTCTTTCAGCAGAATTGGGGGAAGCACCTGTGTGGTCCGTCCATCCCCCAGCCCCTTGGCTCCCCTCTGAGGCCCCCTGGCCCCCTCTGCCCGGCCTAAATGTCTCTCTGGCCTTTTGAAGTAGATCGTGACTTTGGGTTCCAAAGGAGAGGAAGGGCTCTTGAATGGAGAGGGGACTGGACCCAGGACAAGGTGGGGCAGCTGCTCAGAACTGTAGGGAAAGATCTGGGGGATGAAGCTCCCGGGTCCATCCCGTGTAATCACCTGCGTTTTGGGCTCCGACCGGGTTTGATGATGGGACAGAAATAAACGATGTTGATTTTAGCAACCAGAGAAAACAGCAAGCCAAGCCAGCTATTGTAGAGGGAAGAAAGGGAGAGAGCAGAGGCAGGGGAGCCGGTGCCCGCTGGCCTCCTCCGGGAGGTCGCTCCGCCTGGGTGGCGTATGTGGGTAGATTGATGTTCGAGGAGGGACCGCAGAAGTCAATGCCCTGACCTGAAATCAAGTCAGAGGAACTCCAGGGGGTCCCCAGCTCACCTTCCAGGTCCCACTGAGGGCAGCGAGAGCAAGGATCGTAGTCCTTTTTCTTTGTTTTGTTTTTTACTTTAGGAACATTCGTGTGTTTTTTTAATTGTCTAAAGCAGTGGTTCTCAACCTTCTGGCCCTTTAAATACAGTTCCTCATGTTGTGACCCAACCATAAAATTATTTTCGTGGCTACTTCATAACTGTAATGCTGCTACTGTTATGAATCGTAATGTAAATATCTGATATGCAGGATGGTCTTAGGCGACCCCTGTGAAAGGGTCATTCGACCGCCAAAGGGGTCGCGACCCACAGGTTGAGAACCGCTGGAAAGTTTTGTAGTCACTTTTCTACAACACAGCTTCCTTCTCTGCCCTCTTTTCTCCTCCTCCTTCAGCTCAGAACACAAGCCTCAGAGACCCAGCACACTCTTCTGAAAGGATCTCCCCTTCTCACCCCACTCACTTGCAGGTTGAGACACATTTTAAAACCAAGGCTGAGTGCAGACGACTTGGCGTTTCCTCTAGAGTCTAGAGACCCACCGCCTGCCTTCTGTCAATTTCTGGGCATATGGCCTGAATGCTGTCGCTGCCACCCATCCCTGGCAAACGCCACCAGAGTGCTTTTCACACCACAATTGCTCAATAAGTCACTGTTGAAAGAATAAATGCACCCAGGAAAGCCTGCATGGACATGCCCCAGGAGGGCAGAGGTGAGCACGCGGGCCAGCGCTCCACCCTGGGAACAATCGAGAATTCTCCGCAGCGGTTCAGGCTGGACATCCTGGTCTGCTCCTTCGTCAGGAGCTGGTCAGCAGCCAGACGCAAAGGCAGGGCCGGGCAGCCTCTGCAAACAAGGCCACCCTGTGCCCAGTTTCATGCTACAGAAAGGCCTCGGTCCCATCTCAGCACCGGGTCAGTCTAGCTGCAGTCACTTCAGGTTTCTGCCTCTGGACAGAAATTCCTTCCTGGAGATGGACAAGCGATGGACGGCACACCTCTAGCCCTCATCGCCATTTCACTGCCTTTCCTAAGTTCTGGGAGTGTTTGCCCTACATGCATAAAAAACCATGGGTGTGCCTGGCTGGCTTGGCTCAGTGGATAGAGCGTCGGCCTGCAGACTGAAGGGTCCCAGGTTCAATTCCGGTCAAGGGCACATGCCCGGGTTGTGGGCTCCATCCCCAGTGGGGGCGTGCAGGAGGCAGTCAATCAATGATTCTCTCTCATCGTTGATGTTTCTATCTCTCTCTCTCCCTCCCTTCCTTTCTGAAATCAATTAAAAAAAGAAATATATATATATATATATATATATATATATATATATATAATTTTTTTTTTTTTAAGCCACGGATGTGTCCTGGCTCGGGGCACACTAGATCATGGGGAAATATAAACAGCTTTGTTGAAGGCTGGTGCTCTTGTACGTCCCCCTAGTCCACAGCTTCTCTAGCAGCTGGTCTCGAACATGCAGCTGCTTCATAAACACCGGGAGGCCCTTCTCTAGCTTTAGGCCAGGCCGCCATCGGCAGCTACAGGCCATGGAAAGCCTGTTCGGAACAGAAAGCAGTCCTTGGGTCAGAGCCCACTTAGCTCCAGTGGCCAGGGCCCTGAGGGCCCCGGGCCAGATCCGAAGCCGGCAGGAGGGAAGTTGCCCAAGGGCCCCTGAGAATATGTTTCCCTTTCCTTCTTTTGCTTGGTTCCCTCTGGTTTTAAATTATCCCCCCGACCAAGGCCTGGGCCTAAGAAACACAGCGCAACTTCCCAAATGAGCTGAGTGCCAGGCTGCAACCTGGAGCCAAGCTTGGGCCCTACTCAGCACATGGAAACGTGGGCACAGCCGATGGGAGCTGACAGTCAGGCTCCCGGGAGGAGGGCCACCCCTGAGCACCCCCTCCCCACCTCGTGTTTCCCAGCTCCCTTCTTCACACCAGAGCGGGGCTTAAACCGAAGCCCTGGGAACTGAGAGGGTGTTCCAGGCGGAGTCTCTGTGAGGCTGTTTCTCAGCCTGCTCCTTCTTCCGCCCCAGGGTTTGCTTTGTCAAGCCTTTTCTTCCTCTATTGCTGCCCGTGGTTGAGAGGCTGTACCGGCAGCAGTACAGTGGAGCCCATGCTCCCTGTGGGTGGCACCCCCCCACACCGCCCCCCCCCCCCCGCCCCCACACACACACTGAGGACACTGCAGGCACACACGCAGGGCTGGGCTGGGGAAAGTTCCCAGCTCTGGTTTGGAAACAAGCATGAGAGGCTGAAAAATGCTCAGAGCATGTCATCCTTACTTTTTAGAAAACAAACACCCCAAAATAAAACAACAACGCTGAGTCATCACATCAACATGTGCTTTCCAGGGGAAGCGTGTCAGCAGGTTCACACGAACGAACGGAGAGAGAATCCCACGGCACCAACGTGACCCCCCTCATGCTTCGAGGTTGACATCCTGAGCTGAAATAGCCACGGGGCACCAGCTGGCCGGCTTTGGGGCGGGCGCTTTCTTTTTAGTTATTTGTGGTGGCGGAAGGTGAGACTTTCTAGTCCACAGCAGGCAGTTCTCCTGTTATAGGGACATCAAGAGAGTCGAGGCTCCATGGGTGCCTGATGAGCTATATTAAGAATCAGATCCTCTCCTTCAAAGTCTAGACAGTGTATTTGTAGCTCTGGCTTATCTCAGGGGTTATGGATTCAGGGACCGGAGAGCTTTCAGCCCTTACATGGATGGGTTCGCCGTGACTCTGAAAAACATCCCCCTGAAATTAGCAGGCGTTACTTTGACAGACACTGGGAGAGGATTAGCCCTAATTTGGTTGAAGGCCAGGTTTAGAAGGAAATTCTCTTAAAAATCTTGGGCTTTAAGAAGTACAGGTTGAAGATGAAAGTGGTACATGTTGGAAAGAGGATATTAAAAATGTTATTTAAAACGAGAGGCTGCCCTGGCTGGGTGGCTTGGTTGGCTGGAGCAGCGTCCCATACACCAAAATGTTGTGGGTTCGACTCTCCGGTCGGGGCACATACCTGGTGCCCTGGTAGGTTCGATCCCTGGTCGGGGTGCCTAGGGGAGGCTACCGATCAATGTCTCTCTCTCACATCGATGTTTATCTCTCTCCCTTCCTATTTCTCTAAAATCAATAAAAACACATTGTTGGGTGAGGATTAAAAATATATAAAATTAAAATTTTAAAAACTGGGGGGCTGATCCCTGGCACAGGACAGTCCTTCCTTGATCTGCCACTCCCTGTCCATCGGATGGGTGTCTGCAGCTGCTCTGTGGAGAGTAAGTTCTAGCACGCGAGAGGGGCCCCTCTGGCCAGCCTGAATCGACGCGGAAATCATGTCTGGCAGGTCCACCTGGCTCGAAGGACAAGCGCTTATCCGCAGTTCGCAGGGGAGACCAGACATCCCGGCACAGTCTGGAACAATCATTGTCACCTTTCCAACTTCCGTGCTGATGACATCAAGTGACAGATGCCAGAGAAATAATTAAAAATACATGAGAGTTTTCCATGATTCACTAAAGTGGCAGGAGCGTTCTGTTAGTCAGAAAAGCTCAGCACCGTTTATTAGCTGCTACCTGAGGTTTAGCATCTGACTTCATTATGCCTCATCCGGAATTCAGCAAAAGAAGAAAGTGTTTCAACACGACCAGCTGCTCCAGATCCCAACTGCTTCGCAGTTGAAATTTTTATTTAATCTTTTGTTTTGTTCTGTTTTTTATTTTCTTTTATGATCATACAATAAGCCCCATTCTTTATAGATTAAATGTTATGACCAATAAAATATGACATTGGCCAGCTCACCTGTCTGTCCCAAACCCCCTTAAAACACCTAAAATCACCCTACTCTAGTCATGTCGTTTCCTGTGGGAAGAGCATCCGGCTGGTCTCTCGCCTCCTCCACGGAGCCGCTCCGGGACAGCAGCAGACCTTTGTGTCAGTGAGGTTCCGGTTGCATTTTTCTTTTCCTTATTATCAAGGTGTCAAATACTGGACCAGAAGAAGGTGGTCTCATAGCACCTTCCTCCAATTATCTTTTCTCCAAAAGAGATCGTAGAGTAACTGTGTGGGTCACTTTAAAAGAAGACAAGAGGTGAGCACACTCCTGGTGCGTGGGAGGCAGAACCCCCACCACCTGCCCATGACCAGAAGCACCACAACCGGTTCACTCAGAGCAGCCATTTTCAACCTTTTTCATCTCACGGCACATAAATCACTAAAATTCTGTGGCGCATCAAAACATGGTTTTTTTTTGCTGATTTGACCAAAAAAAAGGTATAATTTTGATTCATTCACACCGGACAGCTATTGTTGTGTTGGCTGTTGTCATTTTTTTAACTTGAAGAAGTCAGTGCCCCTGACTAAATAGTCAGGGATCGCATGTTCTCAGAATCCTTGGGGCACACCAGTGTGCCTGCCACGGTACACGGGTTGGGAATCGCTGACTTGGAGCATCATGAAGTCATGGGCCTGCCTATCTGAAGTTTACATTCTTTTTTAAAAAATATATTTTTATTGATTTCAGAGAGAAAGGGAGAGGGAGAGAGAGATAGAAACATCAATAAGGAGAGAGAATCCTTGATCGGCTGCCTCCTGCACACCCCCTATTGGGGATCAAGCCCGAAACCCCGGCATGTGCCCTTGACTGGAATCGAACCTGGGACCCTTCAGTCTGCAGGTCGACGCTCTATCCACTGAGCCAAACCGGCTAGGGCTGAAGCTTACATTCTAAGAGAAGGAGGAATCGTGATTGCACACGACAAACAGACAGCTCAGTCACTGGGAGGGCAGAAGGTAGGACAGAGACAATAAGATGAGCAGGTATTAGGGACATCAGCCAATTCCCCACGTTAAGAGGCAAAAATAGTTTGCGGAATGAAGTAAAACAAAAATTTCTATCCACATCTGTGTCAGTGGGACTTTGGAAACTCAGTTGATTTTTGTCCATTTCAAAATGAGTAAAAGAAGTCAGTTTATTGAAATGACCTGAAGAACAAAAATGGCTAAAGAACCCAGTAACTGTATGACACAGTTTGAACCTCTGCCTAACTCTTGGTCTGATTCCGTCACTCACTGCTATGGCTGGGAAGAGATCCAAGCAAAAATTTAAGCGGCTGAGAAAAGGGGGCACAGGGTGACAGCCTCCAAAAACCACAACTTGTCCCCCAACGTGAAACCCACTCACAAACCTCCCCAAATCCATCTCCACCACCACCGTCACGCGTGAAAGCAGCCCTCTCTCCCCAAACTCGAACCAGCCCGCAGAGACCTGCCAACTGGGATGACTCTGCCCTGCGTCACTCCCCGGCTTGCCAAATGTAGGCAAACACACCATTCGCCTTTGTATTTGACAACCTAAGGGAAGGGAGGTCAGTGCCCCCGACTGAAGAGTCAGATACTGCATGTTTTCAAAATGCTTGGGGCTTTCTAGAATTTGTCTAGTGTCACGGGTTGTCTCTATCCTGTCACTTGACCCAATTTCAATAACCTCACAGTCCATTCCACACACAGATCCAGACCACGTGCCAACCTCAGCCACAGGCTCGCTTCTCTCCCCCGTCGCACACAGTGCTGACTGACCAAGGAGACCGCTCACTAAAAACACCATCATGGGGATCGCGTGCCCTCCAGTGCCCCTCAGGTGTTTACGGCAGAGTTCTTTAAACAGGTTTCTTAAACGAGCAAGTCTTCCACACCGATAACAACCGGCAAAACCACCTCCACATATGCTCTGCCCAGATAACACGGGAGATTTCACCCAGCTTCTCCTTACGTTGGAGAACTCAGCAGGAGTTAGAGCAGCGGTTCTCAACCTGTGGGTCGCGACCCCTTTGGCGGTCGAACGACCCTTTCACAGGGGTCGCCTAAGACCATCCTGCATATCAGATATTTACATGACGATTCATAACAGTAGCAACATTACAGTTATGAAGTAGCAACGAAAATAATTTTATGGTTGGGTCACAACATGAGGAACTGTATTTAAAGGGCCAGAAGGTTGAGAACCACTGAGTTAGAGGGATCGAGGGGAGGTCTATAAACGAGGAGCAAAGGAAGTTGTGAAGGTTGTAAGTCTAGTTGCAGTCACCAGAAGTACCAGGACACCCCTCTTTTAGAGGCTGAGCCTCAGTCTGAACTCTTCCCTGCCATGGGGCTGAGGCCCCGCTCTGGTCATTTGCTCCTTGTTTTCTAGCCTGTGCTGTGGCAATCAGGAACACTTTTTGGATAAGGCAAAAGTTCCTTCAATAATATGCCCGTCTTCCTTCCTTCTTTTCTTCCTTCCTTTCTCTTTCTTTCTTTCCATATATATTTGATTGATTCTTAGGGAGAAACATCGATTTGTTGTTCCACTTACTTATGCATTCATTGGTTGCTTCTTGCATGTGCCCTGACCAGGAAATGAACCTGAAACCTTGGTGTATCGGGACAATGTTCTAACCAACGGAGCTGCCTGGCCAGGGTGACATTTTTCTCCTTTTTGTACTGAGTTGTCCAACGAAAGGAGCCTCCTGCTCTTAGGGAGTTTGCAGACTGAATCCTAGAATAAAAAAGGAACTGGCTCCTCCTGAGAGCGAAGCTGTAGGAAGCCGCGGTGTCCTCCAAGGCACACACTTGTTTCAGAAGAAGTGGAAGCGGAGGAAGGACAGGGAGGAAAGTAGCAGTGATACCTGGTTACGGACTCTCTCCATCCTTCTTAGTAAGACACTTCGTTAGCAATCAGTTCATTACTAGTCCTCACTGTTCAAATCTTAGGGAAAAGGAAGGATGTTGAAGAGAAAGGAAATGGGTTATGACGTTCCTGATTTTCTTCTTATAACCGAAGTTCATTCAGAATCTAGGGACTAGTCTGCGGTTTAAATGAAAAGCGGAACGATTGTGGCACGTAGCTGGGAAAAGAGGAAGGAAAGCAATGAAGCCAAAGTTAGGTTTACCTGAAAGGGATCACTTTTGTAAGGGAGAGTCCGTGAAAATGCAGCAAGGAGGCTGGTCCTGGGGCTCCAAGAATGAGGGAACTGCAGATTGCACGCCGACTCCGCCTTAGCATTAGGGTCACTTGGGGCAAAGCAGCTGCATCATCTTCCTTAGAGACCAGGGGGAGGAGGCATCAGACTCACTCTAACACCAGTACTCGGTAAAGGGTAAGCTGTCTGCAAAATGCTTCGAGTGCCCAGGAAACAAATCAGAGGCAAAAAGAAGAAAAAAAGTAAGTAATAATAACACACAAAATAAAGCTCTGGTCGGTACGGCTATGGTTAGAGCAGTTGTTGGCAAACTCATTAGTCAACAGAGCCAAATATTAACAGTACAACGATTGAAATTTCTTTTGAGAGCCAATTTTTTTAACTTAAACTATATAGGTAGGTACATTGTTATTAACTTAATTAGGGTACTCCTAAGGCTTAGGAAGAGCCACACTCAAGGGGCCAAAGAGCGGCATGTGGCTCGCGAGCCACAGTTTGCCGACCACGGGGTTAGAGCATCAGACCATGAACCGAAAAGATGTGGGTTCAATCCCCAGTCAAGGACATGTACCTGAGTTGCAGGTTCGATTCCCAGCCCCCACAGGGGCGTGTGAGGGAGGCAACTACTCAATGTGTCTCTCGCACATCGATGTTTCTCTCTCTCTCTCTCTCTCTCTGTCTTTCCGCCCCTCTCCCACGCTCTCTAAAAAAAAAAAAAAATAATAATCAATGGAAAAAATATCCTCGAGGGAGGATAAATAAATAAGCTGCACATCACAAAATCGAAATAAGTCATTGAGAAGCAGAAACACCAGTTCCCCAGGTAACCAACAGCTACCGGGAGCTTCCCTGACCCTGTACTCTGCTGTGAGCCTTCACCTAGAATGGCCCCAGAAGAGCCTGCTGGGGCAAGAGGTCTAGCTTTGGCTCCATCCATAACTGCGGCCATGTCCCAGGTTACCCTTCCGGAACAGATGCGGAGGGAGACTAAAAGAGGAATAGTCAGAATAGATTTTTTGGGATACCTTCTATCTAGAGAGAAGAGATTTAAATCAATACCACACACAGGTTGATGTACATCTGACAATAACAACAGAGACGCATTGACCTATAAAAAGTCATTTAATGTATATTCCAGGATGGCCAATACAAGCTGGTTAGGTAATTAGCCCTTGAAGAGTTCTTTTTAGTTATATAAAAATGCTTTGCCTTGTTAAAAAAAAAGAAATCTAGTCTAAGAAAAACATATCCACCAATGGCTTGTATTTTTTCCCCATTTTTTTTTAGGTTTGCAAGATAGTTAAAAATACATACATGTGCATCTCTGAGCATCTCACTGTCCATTAGCTAATCAGTTTTGGCAACACACTGCACAGAGGTATACCACCATTGGTTTCTGACAT
Source organism: Myotis lucifugus (assembly GCF_000147115.1). Lineage (NCBI taxonomy): Eukaryota > Metazoa > Chordata > Mammalia > Chiroptera > Vespertilionidae > Myotis > Myotis lucifugus. The sequence continues at coordinate 1,885,638 of NW_005871193.1, read as the reverse complement.
CAAGTTAGCTTTAAGCTTATTGGCTATGCCAACCACCGGAGGCAGCTTGGAACCCAGGCCCTGGAAAGCATTTGCAGAATTTACTACCCGTTTCCCTGACACCTTCTCCACGGTGAGAGGTTTGGGTACAGACTTGCTAATCCAAGGGTGTCTTAACGCTTGAGCGGGGGTCAGGCGGGCAGTGGGGTCCCACTGAAGACACCTTTTCAAAAACTCTATAAACAAGTAGTCATCACAGCCTTTCAGTGCTGTCACCCAGTCTTTGCTGCCTGGGGGACCCCGCTTTTTACCCCTGCGTGAGCGACCCCCCCCAAGCACCACCCTCCCATCTGCCTGCGTCGTCACAGAGCAGTAGCGAGGGAGGCCCTTGGAGTTGATAAAGTACTTGGCCCGTTTGGACTGCTCCAGAAGTTTGGGGGGCGGCATCCCTAGCAGCTCCATCATACAAGCCAGCTGGTCCCCTTCGTCCTCCCCGGGGAAGAGGGGCTGTCCTGTGAGAAGTTCTCCAAGGATGCAGCCAAAGCTCCACATGTCGATAGGCGTGCTGTAGCGGCCTCCTAGGATGATCTCTGGAGCTCTATAGAAGCGGGACTGGATGTACGTGTAGAGCTTCTGGTACTCGAAGCAGCTGGACCCGAAGTCAATGACCTTGGTCGCGCTGCGCCCATGGTGTTTCAGGAGAATGTTTTCGGGCTTCAGGTCACAGTGAATGATCTTATTTTTGTGGAGCGCATCCAAGGATTGCAAAATGGATTGGGCAAACTTTCGCACTAGCTGGACGCTGAAGCCCTGGAACTTGTTTTTTTTAATGAGCTCATACAGGTCTATGCTCAGCAATTCGAAGGCCATGCACACGTGGTTCCGGAACGTGAAGCTCTCCAGCATGTGGATAACATTCATGCTGCCGGTTTTATCCTGCTTCCTAAGATGCTCCAGAATCCGGATCTCCTCGGCGGCTTGCCGATGGAAACGCTTTTCATTGCGCACCATCTTCAGGGCCACGTACTGTCGGAGTTTGTGATCATAGACCCGGGCTACCTGTCCAAAACTCCCCTTGCCAATAATTTTCAGCACCTCGTATCGATACGCGAGGTGGTCTCGAGGTACATGAATATAGGCCCCTTCTGCATCATCGTACCCCCCATTATTGGGACCACCAAGGACTCCGTGTCTTTTTTTGGCATTTGGACCCACAAAGTAAATTTCTGGATAATTGAGGATTTCCACCTTCTCGTAACCGGTGAGCAGGTGCTTGTATTGCTTCAGTGCCTGCTCCGGGGTCAGGGGCACCCCTCGGGAAGCTTTGGGTGAACTGCCGGATTTGACCGTATTCAGGCTGTCTGAACTTTTCCCCTGAGAAACAGGAGAGCACTTTTCCGAGTCGTGAATGCCATCCGACTGGAAAGTGTCAGATCTTCGGTTGCCAAATTCTTGAAACAGCTCTTCTACCTTCATTTCACCTCCATTCAGAAAGCGCTGGGTATTCTCTCTTGTTAACTGCTCAGTGGTGATCTACGGAGAAGGAAAAATGAATATAATGTGAGAGTCACACAGGAACAGGGGAAGGATGAAAGAACCCTCCCTGACACAACAGAACATATCCGGTCGTTTAAGTAAAATAACCCAGCAGTGAGGTAAGGACAGCAGGAGTCTCTGGAAACTGTTGTTAATCTTCAGACTCCCTGAGGATTCTAGCCACCCCTAGCGCCTCTATGTGCCTTGCTCTGTTCAGGACAGGTCTTCTTACCATACCCTAAGCATTCTAGTTCCTTCTAATAGGCATGTCTTTCTACTGAGAGTCCTTTCACCCTAATCACTCAAATCCTACAGTCTTTCAAGCCCAATTCAAGTCCTCTCTCTCCCACTTAGAACTACTCCAAGCCCATACTAAATAACCTTACAGCTTTCCCAGTCTGTACCACAAAATCTGGCATTTGATTTTATATATATAAATATATATATATATACACACACACAAACACACACAACTGTCTTATATTTTTTACTAATGGTTTCAAGTACCTTCCCAAATGTTAAAGGCATATAAGCAGGATCAAAACAATGTACATGCAAGTGTTCTATAAATAACAACGTATTATTAAAGAATAGAGGCAGGATTTGAACCCAGGTCTTCTGACTATCTGCAGTGCCCTTCCCATTAACATAACTTGACACCAGGTTCTCCTACTGCCTGTTCTACTGCTCCCCAGTAGGGCTGAATGCTGACCATGGTCTGGAACCAGCCAAGGCCTCCTCATCTACTCTTAGGTCCCTAAGTAAGTTATTGCAGCCTTCTAGCTCAGCTCATTGAATCACAGAAGTTCTAAGCCAAAGAGAACTCTTGAGACCATCCAGGCCAATTCTTTATGTACCTGAGTACAAGTGAGAAACCAACGCCCCAGTGCTTCTTGTCACACTCTCCTGAAGAGATACAGCGTCTCTCTCGCTCATATACACATACACCTACTCTTCCTCAGCAGGAGCCTCGGCGATGAAGACATATTACTACTCTTTTCACGTGATTTTGCTTAACCTTTGCCTTCAAAAAACAGTAACCCACAAAAGAAAGCTCTACTTACTCCTCTGAAATGAGACAAGATTCTTTGAAATTAGATGGAAGAAAAGAAAAGCAAAAAATCCAAACACTAAAAAACAAAACAAAACAAAATATGAAAATTGTAAAAAGGTGCTAGAAGAAAAAAAAATGTTAACTCTGTCGTTAAAAAAATGATGGGACACTTCAAAGGACATCTGTTTTTCTTAATAAACCCCGAAGAGCTGTACTCCTGATTGTTTGATAATTTCTGACAGCCTCTATGATCAAGGATAGGTAATTCCAGGGAAGCTCTTAACTATAGTCACAATCCCTAAAAAATATGATAAAATTTAAAGGTAATGACATAAAATGGCCAAGCCTTTAAAAAACAGAACTTTAATATAAACTAAACAAACAACACCTGGCCTATTACCTTGAATAAATAAAATACAAAAGATGAAAATATAAACAACAAAAAAAGGATGAAAGTATTCAAGTGTTGACATACTCTTTTAAAGACAGCTCCCAATCTAAGTTATAAAAGCAAAATATTCGTTCTTGCCTCCTCCTTTTAGGTCTTTTAATCAACTGAAACATTCACAGAGTACTACAGTTAAGAAATGAGGTGTTACACAATCGTCCACAAAAGCAGCCTGAAAAACTACAGCCACACTTTGGCATTTAGTTTTGAAGTAAGGAGGCGAGATATGGACCAGGAAAAAAATCTCCCTTATACCTAAGTAGATAACTATCACTGGTCAAAAAACTAAAATAGGGCCCTAACCGGTTTGGCTCAGTGGATAGAGCGTCAGCCTGCGGACTCAAGGGTCCCAGGTTCGATTCCGGTCAAGGGCATGTACCTTGGTTGCAGGCACATCCCCAGTAGGGAGTGTGCAGGAGCCAGCTAATCGATGTTTCTCTCTCATTGATGTTTCTAACTCTCTATCTCTCTCCCTTCCTCTCTGTAAAAAATCAATAAAAGATATTTTTTTAAAAAACCAAACAACTAAAATAGGCCTGCAGACAGAACCTAAATACCTTGCTAAGATAGAAAATACAGTGCAAGGTTTTTTTCTCATCAGTAATTAAGTCAAATAACTATTCCTGTTTTTAAGGATGAAAAATAGAAGAGGGTCCTCTCTCTCCATCCAACATTCAAATGAACATTTATTGTTCACTATTACAAATGCTACGAAAAAACACGTGTTCTCAAGGAACGACAATCTATTAGGAGAGACTTCCGTTGAACTAGGGAATTATACATGTTTGGCTTTAGGTAGATTTACATAACAAAATGAACATTGGCGTACATCTCAGCCAGTTTTCTTTAAAATTTTTACTCTCTAAGTTAAATGCATCTGAATATTGACCGCTAGTCCTGGGGACCCATTCTGAAGCAATGTGAAGTCAGAAGGCTTGGGTTGGGGTCCCGTCTACACTGCTTCAAAGCTGTAAGTCCGAGGGCAGGTTGCTTAACCTTTAGCCCAGTTTCTTAGCCTCAGTTTATCTGTAGAATGTGGACAGTAATGCCTGATGTTGTGTGAAATCAAATGATGATAATTTACGTGAAAGGCTCTCACAAACTAGAAAACATTTAAAAAATACTGGTAACAATAATGCTCAATAGATAAGACTTAAACCCCTAAATACTCTCCCTTTCCCCTTTCAGTTTATCTCTTCTCTCTGGGGGGCCTTCTTCCGTATTTCCAGTCTCCCTCCACTAGATGTCTGCACTAACATGCCTCCTGCTCCATCAAACCCCCAAAACAGGCCTTCCCTTAGGATGCACAGAATCACCTCACCCACTGTCTCCCCCACATAAAACTTGCTTTCAACTTGCTATACAATTGAATGTGTTACCTCTCCAGAGATATTTGAACTTTAACGGAAGATCAATGCCTTAACTCAAAGGAATGCCTCTCTAGGAACTGCAGCCATCAATGACCAGCTGGTAGGAAAGGGATTTGTGGTCCAGGGCCCATCCCTGGGCATCTCACCTACTCTGCCTACATGTAAGGCTGCGCTGGCTCTGGAGGTCTTCGTCTCTGTGATAAAGAGAGGGTCTCAGGTTCAGAACATGAATAAGAACAGATATAAAACAGAAATTTAATTTCCATAGAATTATTACAATAAGATTTAAAAAGATCATTTTGATTTCCTGACTCGTGGTTTTCCCTAATAGTGAGCCTAAATCTCTCCCCCCTCAAAATTAAGCCTTGTTTTGCTCTCTGCTTCTCTACATAGAAGTATCCAAATTTCATGTAAATGCTCTCAGATACCTACAAGGGGCTGCCCTGCCCCCCACCAGTTTTTTCTATGACATTAGAATGTCATCCCCATGACATTCTCTACCTCCCACAGCTATGTCAGGTTCCCTTACTATCCTATTCATAATCTCAATACAGGCTGCACTTTATGTCTCTCTTCAAGTGTAGCTCCCAGAACAGAACATGATGCCTCAGGTGTAGTTCCCTATGGATTACCAAGGTTCCAATCTCCAGTGAATCTGAAGAATTCCAGGAAGGAATTTTTCCATACAGGGAGGGGTTTTCTCCTTCGCTTGCTTTCTTTTCCTGTAAATATCTCAAATACGGGCCTGAATCAATTATGTATCAAGTCTGCTGTGCTATAAATAAAATCTCCCTTCCATTGTTCTAGGAGACTCTTAGAGTTTTCACACGTGTTACAGTATAACAGTTTTAAACCATTGTATATCCCCGGTCTTGGGTTTATAATCACAATAAACAAGTAATGTGCATGATCACCTATATCGAATATCTTAACTATGGAATTATATCCAGAGAAACAGATAATGCCAGATGAATTATGTTTTATTTAAGAATGCTTCATATATACTATTAATGGGGAGGTCTCCTGACATTTCAAGTCTTAAAGATCTTGTTAAGAAATTCAGAAAAAATTAGCCTTCTCACCCATATAGAAAACACTACCCTCCCTAAGTTCTTGACCTAAAATCTCTGCAACACAACCCTTAACCCAATAAAAGCCCATGAGCAGATAATGTGTAGTTTACAATGAGGATGCAAGCGCATCTTGGATAAATAAGGATGCTAAAAGACTTTGTGAAAATAGCAATAGGTTGTTGAGACAGATTCATGGCATCATGAACTATAAGTGTAACCAAGAAGTCAAAAAGCATTTTTCTGCAGAATTTGCAAAGACATTGGGTTAGAATCTAAAATCTTGTGTTTCCCCAAAATTGTTACTCTGAATACCATACAGTAAGAAGTTAATTTTGGTCCTGACACATACAATGTAACTGACCTACTGGAAGATGATTAGCATTAGCGGACCCTGAATTAAAGTTACAATGAACTTTAAGTCAAATGGTAATGTATCAGCCTCCTATAGAACGGTGCTAATTGGCAGCAAGTCATCAAGAAATTGGAGGGTCAACACAAGGAATATGTGGTTCTGGGCTTCTCAGAGGTTTTTACATATTAAAGAAATAAACTTACAGAGAATGGAAAGGAACCTTACTTCACTCCAGAGAGAGTTTAAAAATAGGGTGACCAGCCTTCCAAATATATTTAGCCCATACTTTGTATTATTATTAGCTTTGAAAGTAGTGAAAAGGTTGATCAGCAAAAGCTGACAAAAAAATTGGGAAGGACTAGGAAAAATACAAGTAATTTTTTTCATATAGAAACAATTTCAGGCTTTCAATACAGAAATATGAAGGAGAAATATTACAAATTAGTCTCTCCAATTATTCAATTTGTTCATTAGATGCAGCAAATTTTAAAGTCACAGGATAGCTTCTCCCTATCATGGAACTTGTCCAAACCCTGCTCTCCTTGCTACACTGAGGGAATATGAATTAATTTTTTTTATTATCTTAAGTAAAATAGTGTCCAAAGCTAAATTTCTGCAAAATAATTAAATGCCTCAAAAAATCAAACTGTGCTGTTATGTTTTATTTATGAGCTATAAAATGGGTGTCTTCACACTGATGGCTGCCAGAGGGGTAGAAAAGGGGAAGGAAATTAAGCACAAACTTCCAATTATAAAACAAGTCATGCCATGAAAGGGGAACATAGTCAATATCATAACTATGCATGGTGCCAGGTGGATACTGGACTTTTATCACTTTGTAAGTTATATAAATGTATATAAATAAACTATAGTTAAGAATACACTTTAAAAAGAAAATGTGAAACTAAAAAAAATGGTTCTCTTTAGCATACTAATAAGCTAAAACTACATTTCTATAGCGTTGAGGAAAAACCTGTAGATCTTTGAATTCAGGGATATTTTCTATTCCTTGTTTTTGCTAAATGGAGCCATACAGCACAGCGTATATCATGTCATAACAAAATAAACATTCCCTAGATAAAAGCAGGATATTATTTTCTTCCTAAGACCATGCATGTATCCCAGTGATTGAAAGGAATCGGTGAATAACAGAAGTTATTATTCCAAAGTCAAGAGAAAGCCAAAAGGAAGCAAAGACGGGGTTGCCAGTGAGATGTAACTGTACCTTGTGCATTAAGTAGCACTTCCTCCTTTCCAAGACAATTACCGCACAAAGAATGACTTCATTTACTCACATTTAGTCTTCTGGGTAGAGGTGGCTCAGAAGGATTGCAGAGAACATTTGAACAGGGTGGGCATTTGGTTTCATCTATCATCATGAAGGTATCATAGACACCATCCCCCAATCTAGTCGAAAGGATTGCAGATAAGATCTGTTAGTAACTGAAGTACGCAAATTTTTATTTCCAAAACATCCTGTGTCTTAACTGCTTCACATCTGCCACAAGAATAATGAATACACATAACTGTCTACATTGCACTGGGGTGTCTGGCAGAGGAAGAAAGGAAACCTAAATTTTACAAGGAGAGCATTTCTAGGTTTGTATTTTGAAATTGTTAAAACAAGTCTTATTTTCTGAATGCTGTTAAAAAGAGGGGCTATCAAAAAGATTTTATGCCGAAACCGGTTTGGCTCAGTGGATAGAGTGTCGACCTGGGGACTGAAAGGTCCCAGGTTCAATTCCGGTCAAGGGCATGTACCTGGGTTGCGGGCACATCCCCAGTAGATGTGCAGGAGGCAGCTGATCGATGTTTCTCTCTCATCGATGTTTCTAACTCTCTATCTCTCTCCCTTCCTCTCTGTAAAAAATCAATAAAATATATTTAAAAAAAAAGATTTTATGTAACTTACTACCTAATTACATTCTGAAGCCTAAAAACTAACCAGAACATAAAAAAATAAAATAAAAGACAAAAGTTACTGAATTTCCAAGACTTGGATTCTAATCTCAGCTCTACCACTGGCTGCACTGCATCCCTCCTGAGCCAGTTTTCCACATGCCATAATGGGAAGAATAATTCTAGTCTACACCTTCCGGGTCTTACAGGCAAGAAATAAAAGGCCTTCTTAGGGCTTTTTTTTTTTTTTTTTTTTTTTTTTTTTAACGTACCCATGTAGCATCTACTTAACTTGTAGAAAAATACAGCAAAAACTACAGCAAAAAAATCCTCTAAATCACAAAATGTACTAAATTTCACTTCTTTTTATCCACTCCATTTTCTGGTGGATGCTAAATGCTAAATGCTAAATGATTAAGGATCGTCTCTCTCTTCTTTAACACTGCGCCTACACCACGGTAAGGAAACACAAAAGATGAAAAGGGATTTATTTAATCCACAAGATGGCCCTGAATAATGTATTTCATCTGCCACCAAGAACATGGATTTCCCAGGTACACACCCCAGCATTTCATTTTTATATGCTATACAATGATGATGACCGGGATGCAGGGAAAAGGCTTTTTAAAAAAATCTTTAAAATATGCTAGAATATTTCAGTTGCCTTTAAAAACTGTTTTGTAAAAATTCATTCTAGGGTTTTCTTAATTGATGTTGTAAGAATATACACAGTAAAAAAATAAAACAGGAAACACTACAAATATTTTTGAAATGTTCTTTTTAAAACATGCTCGCCTTCTGACAGAAGCACTTGTATCTTTAACGAAAACTGCTTCACCGACAAAAACCAAAAATTCTGGATGTGACTCCGTCTGCCAACAGAATGCATAAAACCAACAAAACGGGACAGACGTCCACATTTAAAAAAGAAAAAAGATACAGATCTGCAGATTTCTCATAAATCTCCAGAGGAAATTACCCAAAGGAAGTCTCCATGCAAATGAAGCGAGCAGGGGGCCCCTCTGCCCGCTTAGGTGTAAAATACCATGCAAGGTGGAGAATCTCTCAAAATAGGATCCCTGAAGTCCCGTCAGCAGAGCCCCTCACCTGCAGATCCAAAGCCAACCGCACCCCTCCCCTCAAAGCCCCAAGAGTTCAGCCCTTGGTGATCTGCTCTGAGCAACAGGGCTTCTCTGAAAGCGATTGCTCCCCGTCTCCCCCAGTTTGCTAAAAAGTCCCGGCTTCTCAGAGTTCCTTACCATATAGCCCCCGACCTAGGGCTTCAGAGAGAATCCCGAGGGTGGGAATTCCTCTTGCCCCAAATCCGCTCCAGCTCCCTCCCCAGCTCTCGGGGGGCTGGGGGGAGGGGAGCAGAAGAGGAAGAGGGTGGGCCGGCTCCTGGGGGTGGGTCAGATCCCTTCCTTCGTCCCTCCCGCTGGGGTCCAGGCCTTCCCCGCCCCCCGGCCTCGCCAGCCAGCGCCAGCCGCTCGATCGGGCGCCCCCAGCCCGTTACCCAGCGGCGCCGTTACCTCCGCTGCTGGGGCGGGAGTCCGGCTCCAGGCGGCCCCGCATCCTTCCGCCCGGGCCCGCGAGCCGAGCCTCCCATCGGCTAGCTCGGGACCCCCGGGGGGAGGGGCGGCGGTTGGAGGGCCCGACGGGCGGCGTCCACCTGCGCTGGGACAGCCGCCTCCCGGGCCACAATGCCTCCCCGGGGACTCTCGTGCAGACACTGCAGCTCCACGCGCCTTGGCTCGCGACTGGCCGGGCAGGGGAGGGAGGAGAGGAGAGGCGGGCGGGCGGGGCAGCAGTGTGGTCGCCTAGCAACCGGGCACGCCCCGGGACACGCCTCTGCGCAAAGACGCGTGACGCACGGGGGCGGGGCCCCAAGCCTCTGCCCACCGCGCAGGCGCCGTCCGGGAGGTTCGCCGCGAGGGTCCGCCGGGCGGACAGGTTCTGCTGGCGGCGAGCTGAGGGCGGAGGGCGGCGGCCCGGAGGTGAGGAAGGCCGCGGTGGAGGATGGTGCAAGTAGCTCTGGGTCCCACTTCTGCCTCAGAAGTCTGCTGGCGCTTAACCTGTTGCAGCCTGGAGTTCCAAAACCCTCTCTGGAACATGAATTTTTTAAAAATGTGTAATTTTTGTAGACTTCCCTACGGAGCGGCCACCCCTCCCCCCACACGGGCCAGTAAGTTACGTAGGAGAGTGATAATAAGCCCAGTTCGTGACGCTGCCGGTGCTCTCGAACGTTATATTGTTTTTCTTTCATCTCAGTAACCAGCCCAGAGGACAGCCCCCTTTGACAGCTTTCGGCGCTCTTTTCCAGACCGTAAACCGAGGACTGAGTGCCCTGCAGTGGGACGCTACGGATGGTAGGTCTCCAAGAGCCCTTTTAGGGTGGAGGAGACGGAGGCCGGAGGAGCCGTGCGCCCCAGGATCTTCTAATAATAATTTTTTATTGATTAGAGTCTAATTGGCAAAACCTGAACTAGCTAAGTGTGCGAGTTCCCCAGCCTTCCTCCCGCTGCCCCTCGGAAACAGGCTTTTCCTGCCCTTTTCTTTGGAATGTGTGTGTGGAGTCAGTGTCAGACGGATTTTTGGTAGTTGAGACGAAAGTGAGAGGAAAAGATGTTAAAATAGAAGAGCACAAGTGGTGTTTTCTTGAGCATCTAATCGGATTTTCCAAACCTGCCCCGCAGGAGGCCACCTGACCATCATGAAAGGAGCCGACCGCTGCTGTGTTCAGCAAATGCCGAACATGGGCGCCACCTGGTGGGGTTTGGGGGACTCGTTGACAACCAGTGGTTCTCAACCTTCCTAATGCCGCGACCCTTTAGATGCAGTTCCTCATGTTGTGGTGACCCCCAACCATAAAATTATTTTCGTTGCTACTTCATAACTGTAATTTTGCTACTGTTATGAATCGTAATGTAAATATCTGATATGCAGGATGTATTTTCATTGTTCGCGACCCACAGGTTGAGAACCGCGGCTAGTCCGTAAGTTGAAAAAATGTCCATCCGAGGCTCATTTCTGTGTGACTAAAAGTCATATTTCTGGCTTTCATTTTTCCAAGTAAACATGCCCTTAAAATCCAAAGGCTCTTCACTTATTAAATGAAGAATGTATTCGTTTGGGGGAATTTTATTCTTTGTGATCAATGTTGCTTTAGCCTCTGATGTTAATATAATTGAAAATGCTGTCTTCCATGATGCTTTAAGAAATGTTTCCAATTTTATAAAGAAGGTGTTTTTTTTTTTGCTTCCCACCCCCAGAGCAATCCTGTTTTCTTATAGGTTTGTATTTGGGCTCCAGTGGAAGCCTTTGTTTAAACAAAATCCCATGGCAACAAAGGTTTGAGCTACATTGTTGCTGAGGCCCCTTTCGGCTCTAAGATTGCAAAATCCTATTGTTAATAATCACTGTCCTTGGTACCGATGTGTGGACACGTCAGACCACTTGGCATGGGACTTGCCCCACAAGTTTTGTTATTACCTCATTCTGAATCACTGCTTTGAGAGGATTGGGTCTCCGTCTGTGTTCCAGGCATACCTCTGTGAACCAACCTGAAGCATCCCTGCTCCCTTCCTCCCCTGAGACAGAAAACACCCATCCTTTATCTTGCTGCTATTGTTCCCATGGTCAAGGGGTGGGGAGGATTCCTTGAGGTGGCTAGAGCCTCATAAATCTCTAACTTTAGTGACCCAAGTACTTTGCAGGATTTCTTCCAAGAGGCCCTGATTTAACAGTTGGCTGGGTTAAAGTCCCCCACTGAGCTGCTGCTCTGCTCTGCAGCTCTCAAGCAGGCAGCTCCTCACCATTCACACCCTTTCTTCCCCTCCAAAGCCTCACACATTCTTTGCAGCTGCTCCCCTAAAGTAATGAAGACTATTTTCCCAGTTCTTTTTTTTAAATGTTTTTTTATTGATTTTAGAGAGAGGAAGGAGGAGAGAGAGAAACATCAATGATTAGAGAGAATCATCAGTTGGCTGCCTCCTGCATGTCCCCTACTGGGGATCGAGCCCAAAAACCTGGGCATGTGCCGACTGGAATTGAGCTGTGACCTCCTGGTTCATAGGTCGACGACGCTCAACCACTGAGCCACTCCTGCCCGGCTATTTCCCAGTTTTTGAATCTGGCCAGCCATATGAGTTGCTTTGACCAATAGAAGGTGACAGAATTGTGTGATCAGGAGTCTGAGCCTCAAGACCTTACAGGTTCTCTCTTATGCTCTTAGATGCTGCCACCATGTGGACAAATCTGAACTAGATTGGTGGAGAATCCTCAGCCAGACGGGTGAGAGGCCATCCAGCAGAGTTGTGTTGCCAGATGACAGCATTCACATGAGGATCCCAAGCAAGCCAGCAGAAGAACCAAGTCAACAGACCCTCGAGAACTGTGAGCAAATAAAATGATTATTTTAAGCCACTAAATTTTGGGGTGCTGCAATAAATAAATACTGGTACTTTTGAAAAATATCCATTCTGACCTACCCTCCAATCCCTCCGGATCTAATGATGAAGAATTTCTTGATAAGGGGCTCCACTGATATATATTTTTAAATCTTTATTGTTGAGAGTATTACAGATGTCCCCCTTTTCCCCCCATTGCCCCCCTCTACCCGGTTCCCACCCCACCCCAGGCCTTCACCACCCTATTGTCTGTGTCTATAGGTAAGATCTTTGGTTAATCTCTTCCTGCCCTCTTCCCCCTTCCCTCTGAGATTCGTTAGTCTGTACCATGCTTTTATGCCTCTGATTCTATTTTTTCACCAGTTTATTTTGTTCATTAGATTTCTTGTTCGTTTATTTTGATTTTTAGATTTAATTATTGATAGATATGTATTTGTTGACATTTTAGTGTTCATATATTTTATTCCTTCTCCCCCTCCTCCTCCTTCCTTCTCTTCCTCTTTTCTTCCTCCTCCTCCTCTTTTTCCTCCTCCTCTTCTTAAAGAATACCCTTCAACATTGCATGTAATACTGGTTTGGTGGTGATGAACTCCTTTAGCTTTTTCTTGTTTGTGAAGCTCTTTATCTGACCCTCAATTCTAAATGAGAGCTTTGCTGGGTAGAGTAATCTTGGTTGTAGGTCATTGCTATTCATCACTTTGAATATTTCTTGCCACTCCCTTCTGGCCTGTATAGTTTCTGTTGAGAAATCAGCTGATGGTCATATGGGCACTCTCTTGTAGGTAACTAACTGCTTTTCTCTTGTTGCTTTTAAGATTCTCTCTTTGTCTTTAACCCTTGGCTTTTTAATTATGATGTGTCTTAGTGTGGGCCTCTTTGGGTTCCTCTTGTTTGGGACTCTCTGTGCTTCCTGGACTTGCAAGTCTATTTCTTTCACCAGGTAGGGGAAGTTTTCTGTCATTATTTTTTCCCTCTACTATATTGTTGAGTGTCTGTAAATTATTCTTTATTTCAGTTAGTGTATGTTAATTTCTGACTGGTCCTTTTTCATGTCTTTGACATTCTCACTAAGATCCTTGAAAGTTCATTGAGTAACTTTATAACCATGGTTTTGAACTCTGTATCTAGTAGTTTGCTTGCTTCCATTTCTTTCATTTATGGCATGCTTCTTTGTCTCTGCGTTTTGGTTGCTTCCCTGTGTTTGTTTCTATGTATTAGGTAGAGCACTATGTCTCCTGGATTGATAGAGTGGCTTTGTGTAGTAGGTGTCCTGTAGGGCCCAGTGGCTGAGCCTGCCCAGTCACCTGAGCTGGGCACTCTAGGAGCACCCCTGTGTGGGCTGTGTGCACAGTCTTGTAGTTGAGCCTTGATTGTTGTCATCACCAGGAGGAGTTGACCTCCAGGCCAATTGGCTGTGAGGACCAGCTGCGACTACAGTGGGAGAGCAGCTGTGCAGGATACACTCCTATGGAACAGGACTTGCTTCAGTGGGGCTTTGGTGCTCACTAAGTCTGCCCCTTGAGTGTGTTGCTTATGGATGTGTAGAGTTGTAATCTGTTATGGTCTGAAGCTGTCCACCAGGTGTACTGGACCTAGGGCCTCCAGGGAGGTGCAAAGTTAGCCATTGCCTGGGGCCACTCAGCAGGAGCCACAAAGGGATCAGCAGAGGGCTGCATAGTACTCCATGGTATAAATGTACCACAGCTTTTTTTATCCATTCATCTACTGATGGACACTTGGGCTCTTCCCAGATCATAGCTATTGTAAATTGTGCTGCTATGAACATAGGGGTGCATACATTCTTTCTGATTGGTGCTTTGGGTTTCTTAGGATATATTCCTAGAAGTGGGATCACTGAGTCAAATGGCAGTTCCATATTTAATTTTTTGAGGAAACTCCATGCTGTTTTCCATAATGGTTGCACCAGTCTGCATTCCCCACCAGCAATGTACTAGGGATCCCTTTTCTTCACATCTTTGCCAGCACTTGTCATTTGTTGATTTGTTGATGGTAGCCATTCTGACAGGTGTGAGATTTCCATTGTAATTTGCATCTCTCTGATGATCAGTGACTTAGAGCATTTTTCATATGTCTCTTGGCCATCTGTGTGTCCTCTTTGGAGAAGTCTCTATTTAACGTCCTTTGCCCATTTTTTAATTGGATTGTTTGTCTTCCTTTTGTTGAGTTCCTTAATATATTTCGATATTAACCCTTATCAGATGTATCCTTGCCAAGTATGTTCTTCCAAACAGTGGGCGCTCTCTTCGTTTTATTGATGGTTTCTTTTGCTGTGCAGAGCGTTTTATTTTGATGTAGCCCCATTTATTTATTTTCCCCTTAGTTTTCCTTTGCCATAAGAGATGTATCGGTAAACATATTGCTACAAGAGATGTCTGAGATTTTACTGCCTATGGTTTCTTCTAGGATTTTTATGGTTTCACAACTTACATTTAAGTCTTTTATCCATTTTGAGTTTATTCTTGTGTATGGTGTAAGTTGGTGGTCTAGTTTTATTTTTTTGCATGTATCCAATTTTCCCAACACCATTTATTGAAGAGACTCTCTTGTATGCTCTTGCCTCCTTTATCAAATATTCATTAAGTGTAATGGCTTGGGTCAATTTCTGGGTTTTCTGTTCTGTTAAATTGATCTACATGCCTGTTCTTGTGCCAATACTAGGTTGTTTTGATTACGGTGGCTTTGTAGTATAACTTGAAATCTGGTATTGTGATTCCTCCAACTTTGTTTTTCTTTCTCAAAATTGCTGCAGCTATTTGGGGTCTTTTTTGATTCCATATAAATTTTTGGAGTGTTTGTTCTAGCTCTGTGAAATATGTCGTTGGTATTTTAATAGGAATTGCATTGAATTTGTAGATTGCCTTGGGTAGTATGGGCATTTTAATCATGTTGATTCTACCAATCCATGAACACGGTATATTCTTCCACTTGTTTATATCTTCTTCTATCTCTTTTTTCAGTGCCCTGTAGTTTTCTATGGACAGGTCTTTTGTCTCCTTGGTTAAGTTTATTCCTAAGTATCTTAATTTTTTTGTGCAATGATAAATGGGATTGTTTGTTTAGTTTCTCTTTCTGAGAATTCATTATTTATATATATAAAACCCTAATATGCAAATAGAACAAACTGCGGAACAACCAAACAACCAGTCACTATGATGTGCGCTGACCACCAGGGGGCATGTGCGGAACATAGTGGGCGTCGGCAGCAGAGCACGAAACATGGCCAGCATTGGCCGTGGCGGGATGGCGGAGCAGGTGAGCAGGGGTGCCAGACCAAGGCGGGGCACCGGTCGCTGTCATCGGGGTGAGCCTCTGGTGGTTACTGAAAATTCTTTGCTGCTGCACACTGCGGTCCTGCCCAGTGCTTGCACCCACTACCGGCGCTGGAGCCGCCACTCGCACCCACTGCCAGCGCTGGAGCCACCTCTTGCACCCGCTGCCGGCGCCCGGCACTGATCCCAATTGCTTGGTGCTGTCAGCAGCTGTGAGCGGTGGCTGCCAGCCCCGGTCACCCCTGAGGGCTTCCCCACCTTCCCCAGCTCCTGAGGGGCGATCGGGGCAGCAGCCACCGCTCACACCGGCTGATGGCGCCGGCCCTGCTCACACCCACTGCTGGCGCTGGCCCCAATCTCTCCGCACCATCAACAAGTGGGAGAGGTGGTGGTGGGAGCTGGGTTGCCGGCAGACAGGACCAGGGGCTGCGGTGGGAGGGGCTGGGCAGGGTACGGAGGATGGGCCGACACCTGCCCCTGTGCCCACCACAGCCTCATGGCCCACAGTTCCTTTCAAGGTGCACGAATTCGTGCACTGGGCCCCTAGTTGGTGTATAAAAACGCCATTGATTTCTGGGTGTTCATTTTGTATCCTGTTATATTGCCAAATTCCTTTATTAAACCTAGTAGTTTTTTGGTGGAGTCTTTAGGGTTTTCTATGTATAATATCATGCCATCTGTGAATAATGAGAGTTTTACTTCCTCCTTTCCAATTTGGTTGCCTTTTATTTCTTCTTCTTGTCTGATCGCTGTGGCTAGGATTTCCAATACTATGTTGAATAAGAGTGGTGAAAGCGGATATCCCTGTCTCGTTCCTATTCTTAGGGGAAATGGTTTAATTTTTGCCCATTGAGTATGATGTTGGCTGTAGGTTTGTCATATATGGCCTTTATCATGTTGAGATATGCTCCCTCTATTCCCACTTTGCTGAGGGTTTTTATCAAAAATGGGTGGTGGATTTTGTCAAATGCTTTTTCTGCATCTATTGATATGAGTGATTTTTGTTTTTCCATTTGTTTATGTGATGTATCACGTTTATTGATTTGTGAATATTGTACCAGTCTTGTATCCCTGGAATAAATCCCACTTGGTCATGGTGTATGATCTTTTTAATATATTGCTGGATGCGATTTGCTAATATTTTGTTGAGGATTTTAACATCTGTGTTCATCAGGGATATTGGCCTGCAATTCTCTTTCTTTATAGTGTCTTTATCTGGTTTTGGAATTAGGATAATGCTGGCCTCATAAAAAGTTTGGAAGTATTCCTTCCTCTTGGATTTTCTGAAATAGTTTGAGGAGTATAGGTGTTGGTTCTTCTTTGAATGTTTGGTAAAACTCCTCAGTTAAGCCATCTGGACTTGGGCTTTTGTGTGCTGGGAGTTTTTTGATTGCTGCTTCTATTTCATGAGTTGTTATTGGCCTATTCAAGGTTTTCAGATTCCTCCTGATTCAGTTTTGTGAGATTTTATTTTTCTAGGAATTTGCCCATTTCATCCACATTGTCCAGCTTGTTGGCATATAGTTGTTCGTAGTATTTTCTTACAATCCTTTGTATTTCTGTGGTGTCAGTGGTTACTTCTCCACTTTCATTTCTGATTTAATTTATTTGGGTCCTCTCTGTTTCTTGATGAGTCTGGTTAATGGTTTATCAATTCTGTTTATCCTTTCAAAGAACCAGCTCTTGGTTTCATTGATTTTTTTGTATTTTTTTTTAGTCTTTATTTTATTTATTTCTACTCGAATCTTTATTATTTCCTTCCTTCTGCTTACTCTGGGCTTTTCTTATTGTTCTCTTTCTAGTTCTTTAATTTGTAGAGTTAAAAGGTTTAATGCTGATTTTTCTTGTTATTTTGAGGCATGCCTGTAGTGCTATGAACTTCCCTCTCAGGATGCTTTTGATGTCTCCCCAGAGATGTTGGGATGTGTGTTCATTTTCATTTATTTCCAGGAAGTTTTTTATTTCTTTCTTGATCTTGTTGGTAACCCATTCATTGTTTAATAACATGCTATTTAGCCTCCATGTGTTTGTATGTTTTGGGGTGTTTTTATTGTAGTTGATTTCTAGTTTCATTCCACTGTGATCTGAGAAGATGCTTGATATGATTTCAATCTTCTTGAACTTGTAGAGACTTGTTTTGTGTCCTAACATGTGGTCTATTTTTGTAAATTATCCATGTGCACTTGAGAAGAATGTATATTCTGTTGCTTTGGGGTGAAATGTTCTATTAATGTCAATTAAATACATCTGATCCAGTGTGTCCTTTAGAGTCTGTTTCCTTGTTAAGTTTTTGTCTGGAAGATCTATCCAGAGAAGTCAGTAAAGTCCCCTACTATGACTGTATTGTTGTCCATCTCTCCATTAAAGTCCTCTAGAGGTTTTTTTAAAAATATATTTATTTATTTTATTTTATTTTTTAAATATTTTATTGATTTTTTTACAGAGAGAAAGGGAGAGGGATAGAGAGTTAGAAACATCGATGAGAGAGAAACATCGATCAACTGCCTCCTGCACACTCCCTTCTGGGGATGTGCCCGAAACCAAGGTACATGCCCTTGACTGGAATCAAACCTGGGACCCTTGAGTCCGCAGGCTGACGCTCTATCCACTGAGCCAAACCGGTTAGGGCATTTTTAAAAAAATATATTTAGATGTTCCTATATTGGGTGCATATATGTTTACTAGGGTTATATCTTTGTGTTGGATCGATCCCTTTAGTATTATTATGTAGTGACCTTTGTTGTCTTGCGATGGTCTTCATTTTAAAGTTTATTTTGTTGGATATGTGTATTGCTACTCCAGCTATTTTTTCCTATTTGCATGGAAAATTATTTTCCATCCCTTAATTCTCATCCTGTGTGTGTCTTTTGTTCTGAGGTGGGTCTCTTGTAGACAGAATATAGGTGGGTCATGTTTTTGTATCCATTCAGCTATCCTTTTGATTGGAGCATTTAATCCATTTACATTTAGGGTTGTTATTGATAGGTACTTATTTATTGCCATTTTAATTCTGAATGCCTAGGTTTCTCTCTGTTTCTTCTTCTCATTACAGCAATCCCTTTAGCATTTCTTGTAATGCTGACTTGATGGTGGTGTACCCCTTTAGCCTTTTTTTGTCTGGGAAGCTCTTTATTTGACCATCTATTTTGAATGATAGCCTTGCTGGAAATAGTAATCTTGGTTTCAGATCCTTGCTTTTCATTACCTTGAGTACTTCATGCCATTCCCTTCTGGCCTGTAGAGTTTCTGATGAGAAATCAGTTATCAGTCTTATGGAAACTTCTTTGTAGATAACAGTTTGCTTTTATCTTGCTGCCTTTAAGATTCTCTCTTTGTCTTTAATTTTTGGTATTTTAATTATGATGTGTCTGGGCATGGGCCAGTTTGGATTCTTCTTGCTTGGGGTTCTCTCTGCCTCCTGAACTTGTGTGACTTTTCCCTTTACCAGGTTAGGGAAGTTTTCTGTCATTATTTCTTCAAACACCTTCTCTATCCATTTCTCCCTTTCTGCCTCTTCTGGCACACCTGCTATTCTAATATTGTTACATTTCATGTTGTCCCACAGCTCCCATAAGCTGTCCTCCTGTTTTTTAATTGTTTTTTATTTTTGGTTCTCTGATTGAGTGATTTTTTTTCAACCCTGTCTTCTAATTCACTGATTCAATCCTCAGCTTCCCCTAATCTGCTATGTATTCCTTCCAATGTGTTCTTTATTTGTGTTATGTCATTCTTTACTCTCAGACTGTTCTTTTTTCATAGTTACTAGATCTTTTTTCATGCTGTTGAGCATCTTTACCATCATTACTCTGAACTCTTTCAGATAAATTTCTTATCTCTGTTTCATTTATCTCTTCTTCTGGAGAATTCTCTTTTTTTCTTTCATTTGGGGTTTGTTTCTTTGTCTCCTCATTTTGGCTGTCTGTTTGGGTTTGTGACTATGTGTTAGGTAGATCCTCTACACCTCTCAATCTCAGGTGCAGGACAGTGTCAAACACTGTTTCTGACTAATTAGGTCAGGCAAAGACTCAAAGCCTCCAGAGACCCTCTGCCTACAGACTGATAGGATTCCGACTTGAATTGCCCCAGGCAGTCATCCTCAGGTGTGGCTAGAGGTTTTTTTCAACAGGGTTGGGAAGTTGCTTCTGCCTGGAGGCTAAGTGTTATCTTTAGTCTCTTAAGTGGTGTCACGGCAAGGTGTTTTCCAATAGGGTGTGTCAGCTGTCTTCCCCCCAGGCAAGGCAAATATCTGTGTGGGAAAGATGTCCTCCACTGCGTGAGGGAATGACTCAGCACAGGAAACTAGGGGTGTCTGCCTTCTGAGCTCCAACCCCTGAGTCCCCAATCCTGGCTTCTGCTCACAAAGCTCCAGTGCACTCCGCCCTCCCTCTGCTGGAGTATAAGTTGGGTGGTTCCACAGGGAATTTTGTGCATTGGCCCTTTAAGAGGGTGCCTGAGTTTTCAGCCATCACTCCCTGGCAGACAGCAACCCCTGCTTTTTATAGCCAGATGTTATGTGGTACCCTTCTCAGTTCTGGTGTTTTCTGCTGGGGGTGCGGGGCGGGGGGGGCAGCTTGGGGATTCGATCCCAGAGTTCTCAGTGGAAACCCGCCCCACCCCCCACCCCACCACAGCTGAGATATCTCTCTGGAACTTCAGTTGCTATCTGTGGGCACCCAGCCAGCCCTTTCGCGCCTCCACCCCTCCTACTAGTCTCTATGCGGTCTCCACTTTTGGTCCTTGGGAATCAGGGTTCTCTACTGCGAGTCTTCTGTTGATTATTTAGGAAGTTTTTCTGTATTTTAGTTGTAATTCCAGTTTGTTCCTGGGAGCATCCAGTTACTCTGCTGCCATTTTTAATCTCCTAGGCTGGTTTTTATAGCCCGTAGTTGCAGGGACTTCTCTTCCCAGCTCTGAAAGCCTGGGCTGGGGGGCTGGTGTGGGGCTGAGACCCCTTGCTCCTCACAGGTAGCCTCTGCAGAGACAATCTCCCTCTCAATTAAAAAAAATGGCACACGTGGGTGATGGACCATCCAGTTCTGCACCTCTGCCCCTCCTACCAGTCTCAATGTGCTTTCTTCTTTACTTCTCTAGTTGTAGGACTTCCATTCAGCCAACTTTCAGGTGGTTCTGAATGATGGTTGTTCTGCATTTTAGTTGTCATTTTGATGTGATTGTCGGAGGTGGCCTGTATCGGCTTTTACCTACACCACCATCTTGGTTCTCTAGGGGCTCCACTGATATTTCTGTTGTGGCTGTTGTTCACCCACCAGGTCTGGAATTCACTAGTGTAGACCTTGGAGACCAAGTCCTACTGGACCTTGGAAACCCACCTAGCCTATTCTATTCATGGCACCTGGGCCAAGGAAATCAGTTCTCTATCACCTACTGTACAAGTATTGCAAGTATCAAGAAACACACACACAACAGCCCTGGCCCGGTGGCTCAGTTGGTTGGAGTGTCATCCCTACAACAAAAGGTTGCAGGTTTGATCCATGGTCAGGGTGTGTACGGGAGACAATTGATCAATGTCTCTTTCTCTCCCTCTCCCCCCCCCCCCCTTTCATCAATGGAAACATATCCTCAGGTATGGATACAAAACAAAATGAAATAAAAAACTGTTATAACTGCTTAAAGAAAATGTATTATGAAGGTTTATAAATGTATACATTTATGTATTATAAATGTATTATAAAAGTGAAGGATCCCGTCACTCGTGGAGTTTTCCCAGAGTCCATTCGGTTCTGAGAGTCACCAGTGACAGGTTTCGGCCACAGGCTGTGGAGAACATCTTTACCTCAAACCAGTCCTTCCAGAATAACTATAACTTTCTGAGATGTGGAGGTTTCACTTCTGAGCAGCTATGTGATCCTTTTCTGCCCAATTGCTAGTGTCTGAGGGCTCCTACTGGCCTCATCTGGGATCCTCCAGATTTATCAGCTTTTGGAAGTGTGAGTTGGGGAGGCTGTGAAGAAGAAAGGAGATTAAAAAACCTAGAAGAATATTTAGTTTGGCCAGTCCTAAGAAGAGAGAAAGGACAAGAGGACATCTTACTCACAAAGAAAGTCTTCACCCTCAACAGTGTGTAGCTCGGATCTCCCTGGGTATGTGGCAGGAAGGCTAGGAAGTGGGTGCCTCTGTTCTTACATGGGGTGCCCTGGTCTCTGCTGGCCCCACCCCAGCCAGGAAGACCAGGCAGTGCTGAGTTGGACATGGTGACACTCTGCCTTCTTCGGAGAGTCAGCCTTGTGGTTTGGTTTTGCAAGAGCAAGACCTTTACCTAATGTGTCCCCCTTTTATATTATGGGTTCAGTAGCATCTCCCCATTTATAAAAGAGTCACAGATTTCCTGGCACAGGGTTTTTCTGATTAAAGCTCTTCCCTTCCCTAGACCTCTCCAACTTTGCATTAGTCAAACATCTTAGGCTTTTCAATTTTCAATTTTTGTTGGATGTAAAATACAGAATAGGTAGTATAGTCAACTAGAGCCCTGGTGCACAGAATTCGTGCACTTGGGCGGGGCGGGGGGGGGGGCATCCCTCAGCCCGGCTTGTGCCCTCTCACAGTCCGGGAGTCCTCGGGGGCCATCAGTCAGACATCCTGAGAGCTGCTGTGGAGGCGGGAGTGAACTGACCACCAGGGCTCCTGCATTGAGCATCTGCCCCCTGGTGGTCAGTGTGCGTCATAGCGACCGGTCATTCCGCCTGTTCGATCAATTTGCATATTAGCCTTTTATTATATAAGATAGGATAATAGTGTAATACCTGTGTATGGTGCCAGGTGGGTAGTAGACTAATTAGGGGATCACTTCATAAGTTATATAAACATCTAATCATTATGCTCTACACCTGAAACTAATATAATATTGAGTGTCAACTGTAATTGAAAAATAAAAAAAGGTTTAAACAAAATTCCAATTTTTGTTTAAATAGCTAGTGATGGATAATTTTCTGGGAGAAGAGTTGGACTGCATGTAGCTATGGATTCCATCACAGTGACATGAACAAATTGGCTATTTCAGGATGCACTGGGACGGAGAAATGCTTGGGTTCCTTTATTAGTTTCCATGGCTGCATAACAAACCATCCCCAAGCTCCACAGCTTAAAACAACAATAATTACTTACTATCTTATGGTTTCTATGGATCATGTACTCAGACAAGGCATAGTGAAATGGCTAGTCTCTGCTCCCTGATAGCTGGGGCCTCAGCTGGAAGACTTAAAAGCTTTTGTGGGGTCAGGCAGCTTACTCAGAGCTGGAGGGAGCCTTCTCCCCCCCCCCCCCCCCCCCCCATCACCAGTGTGGCCAGGTGAGGGTACAAGGGACAGGGCTCTGTGGTGCTACCCTCCTCTGGACTCCTCTGACTTTGTCTTGTGGCTGCAGTGCTTCAGAATAAGAACCTGGTGAGTCAGAAGTGCAGGGAGAGCCTGAGCTGGGTCTGGCCCCTGTGCTGTATTAGGGGCCCTTCCAAGAATGGTGGAGGGCGGACACTGTGCAGGGCCTAATCTTTGGGCAGTCAATGTGGAATTCTCCTTTGTGCAACTATGTCAGCTAATAAAGCAATTAGGATTTTTTTTTCTTGGTGGATGGACATTCTGTGCTGAAGTTTTCACATGAAAAATTTAATTTAGTAGGGCCAGGACCCCAGGTGTTTAAATCCTTGCCTCCAGAGACACCTCCCCCGCCCCCCCCAGCTGTCCCTCAGGGAAACCCAAACCCTCACCTCTGTCTGAGACTGATTTTTTCAACTAATATTAACTATTTATTGTTAACCTGCAAAGCCCTGTGCAACATCTCACATGTTATCTCAGTTGTTTCTCATGGAAGCTCTATTAGGTGGCTATGGCATCCACATGTCAGAGAAGGCAAGTTTCAGAAAGAATAAGCCATTGGTCCATGATCACAACTGCAAGGGCCAAACCATCATTTGATCCTAATCTATCTCACAGATTTTTAAAAATAAGCAATATGAGTTAATAAACTCATAAGTAACATAATTACTTTGGAAACAAAACTCCCCAAATAATGCCTGAACCCAAAAGTTAAAATACAAATAGCCCAAAATACTTTAAAATTATACATTTGAAAATCATTTGTAGTTTCTTTTCTCATAACATGAAGGGCAAGTCTGGGACAAGAGTGGATTCCCTGTTATTGTTATTATCACCCCATAATAATAACTTCTAGAAATTTTCTCATAACATAGTAGAAAATCTTGGAGAAAATCCTACCTGAGGCCCTTAGTGTGCAATAAAATGAAAAGATTTAATAAACAAAAGCCCTTAAGAAAATCATTCAAGAGGCCTGCAAGTTTAATAAAATACCAGAGTTCAATTAACTTTGTGGAATTGAACTAAATTGAATGGAACGGGAGCTGGCTGGACTCCTACTCAGCACACTTCGAGGCCGATGAAGAGATGAATAGCAATCTCTGTTGGGGCGGGAAACTACAGACTTGATGGCTCCGGCAGTCTGCAGTACGCGTGTACGCAGGCGCAGAATCACAGAGGGGCGTGGCGCGGGGAGGGGCGTGCAGGCCCCCGCCCCGCCTTCCCCGCCGCCCCGCCCAGTTTCTGTTCCGGGCGCTGCCACTAGGGGCGGCCGCGAAGCTGCGCGGCCGCGGTTTCCAGCCGGGCCCATATCCCAGCTGGGCTGCTTTCCCGGCCAGGCCCCAGCATGGCTGCGCCCAGGGCTGCGGGGTGGGGAGACGCCGCGCTCTCGTTTTCCTGACAGCTTCTGGCTTCCGTGCTCGACTTCTCTTCCTCAGGCCACTCCAGCAAACATGTTTGCCAAGGCCTTTCGGGTCAGGTCCAACACGGCCATCAAGGGATCGGACAGGTGAGGGGGAGAAGGGGCCTGCTTCGCCCATGAGGGCACCCAAGTACCTCTCAGCCCGGTCCAGAGCCCTCTTTGGGTTGGATCAGCCGGCCCGGTGCAGGCCGCGGGGTACACCCGGGAAAGGGACTCCAGGGGGAAAGTGGGTTAGACACATTTTGACGGTGAAGATGGAGGCCTCATATATCTCCTAGGCTGTCTTTTTGGATATTCTTGTGAGTTTAAAAGAAAACATAATTCAGTCAGCGCTTATAAAATGCAGTCTACGGTGTGGAGGATGCAAAACTGAAGGAGTGCAGAGTCCCTGTCCTCCGAAGAGCTAGAGACCCCGGGCGCAGAGAGCTGCAGGTGCAGAAGCAGAAGTGCCCGGTGCTTCTGGCCGGAGCGGCGGATGCAGGGGAAGGGGGAGGATCGCCCGGCGCGGATGGGAAGAACCAGATCTGCCCAGCGTCGCAGATGCAGATGGCACGCTGGCGCTTCCCGAGCCAGTGTGGTGTGGTTGCTATTCTTGGTGCCCTGGTGTAGTGACTCATCCTAAGCTGGCAGGTTCGCCCGGCGCATACGAGCAGGGAGTGGGTCCCAGAGCTGGGCAGGGCGTCAGGAGGCAGGGCTGAGTGTCCAAGTTCAGGCTTACTTGGGATGCTCACTGGGTCTTGTTTTGTTTTGTTTTTTTGTTTTCTTTCTTTGTAAAACGGAAAGATTTGCCCAGGAGCATGTGGAAATAGATGAGACATTGGTGTGAAACAGACCAGGATGTTTTGGAAGGGTGTGCGAGAATACAGCATTATAAATTACAGTCTTTCCTTGGCCCTCGTGATTTTATAGCGCGTCCTCAGTATTTATTAAAGTCCACCCAGACAGCGTTCATTCCAGGCACTGGTGTGCTTTCTGCAGGAGAAAGCTTCGAGCTGACGTGACAGCTGCTTTCCCCGCCCTGGGGACCGACCAGGCCTCGGAGTTGGTGCCTGGGAAGGAAGAGCTCAGCGTCGTGAAGCTGTATGCTCACAGAGGGGATGCCGTGACCGTGTACGTGAGTGGTGGTAACCCCGTCCTATTTGAACTGGAGAAAAATCTGTACCCGACAGGTATGGCAGTCGGACGGGGATGGCCATCATTATAGCCCTTGCCTAGTATCTGTTTCTCCTTATGTCTTCCAGTAACCTCTTTCTTAAACAAGTTGAAAATCTCCCAGTACCATCCCTAAAGATTTTTTTGGACCTAATATCCCTAGAATTGGGTCTTTCAAGAGCAGAAACTGCTATATGAGGGAGAAAAGAAAAAAAAGAGTTAACACAGAAAAAGAGTAGTTGCCAAGGGAAATTCTGAGATAAAGTGTATAGTGGTTACTTAGGGATGGAGCAGAGGTCTTGAAAACAGGTGAATCTCAGGGCATGAATGTTTCTTAAAGCTACCTCTAGCAGGATTTTCGTAAAGTACCGAAGAGATACTATTGTAGGAAAGAAGCTAGATTAATTTAAACTACATGCTGGCTGGCGTGGTGATGTACTTAAGGCGCGAAGATACCACATTGGGAGTCTTTCTTAGGCTCTCTCTGGCTCTCAGGATTCTGTGCTTCTCTCTTTGTCACAGGTCTCAGAGACTCTGTTCTTTTTTTTCTTTTTTTTTCTTTTTAATATATTTGTATTGATTTCAGAGAGGAAGGGAGAGGGAGAGAGAGAGAGAAACATCAATGATGAGAATCATTGATCGGCTGCCTCCTGCACGCCCCCTACTGGGGATTGAGCCCACAACCCAGACATGTGCCCTTGACTGGAATCAAACCCGAGACCATCAGTCCACAGGCCAAACCAGCTAGGGCCTTTTTTGTTCTCCATAGCTACTGACACCTACTTTGGCACTTGGGGCTTTCTTCCTCGGAGCTTGGCTGAGACAGTGCAATTCAGTCCCCTTAGGCCACGCCTACCCGACCCCACTTTGCTGCTGTACAACTGCAGGCCCTTTCTGATCTAGGGTTTTATGGCTAATCACTATGGAAACAGAATAAAAATAATAAACATGGGGAAGTTCAGCATTTCTTCAGCTGGTACCCTGTTATTACATTACTTGCTTCTGAGGTAATAAATGGACTCCTGTTGGGTCTGTGTCCCCGCTTTTATCTACTGTGGTCATTTGCTGCTGCTGCAATCCAGGTGGAACAATAGGTGCCTCCAAATCTCAAGTGACATCCAGTTTCTTAAGTCTCTGCCTTCTTCAGGAATGAAATCTCTTTGGCAACTTTCTCTATAGCTTTTGCTTCATCTATATCCTAACTAAATCAACCTTAATGTTTGACTTTGCCAATTCCCCAGGGTATTGACTTTGGCTTTTAAGTGTTTTCTGGGTCTGTTTTTGGACAGTGTACACCCTGTGGTCATATCCTGATCTTCTACCAGCATTCACAACATGGCCTCTGGTGCTCGAAAAACTGGTGGGGGGAGCAGGTAAGAGGATTTTCCTATGTTCTGGCTCTTGGCTGAAACCTACTTAGGAAGGGCAACTATTTTAAGAAATGTACCTGTTTCCTATATTCATGCATATGTTTGAAAAATGGATTTTATCCACCATGTGTATTGTGCCTCTCGCTTAGCTGCTTCCATGAGCCCTTTGGGCCTCTGACCCTTTTGTAAAGTTTAAATAAGATAAGTGATGTGAAGGTACCTTGGGACCTGCCATATGCTATACTGTAAGTCAATAGGCTGAACTTAGGAGACTAGGATAAGATAGACTCTGGAGCTGGAACCTCAGCTTGGTGCTTCGATATGACCACTAGCCCCTGGCCCCCAAAGGGAACAGGTCTGCTATTCAGGTTGCCATTTTTAATTTTCATTATGAATAATGTAGTTAATAATTACATTAATGTTTGTTGAGTGAATAAATAAATGATGAAGTTAAAATGTGGAATTAGATGGAGGCAAAACATAGATTGTGATGCTTTTGTTTGCTGCAGATTTGATGCTGCCGGGAATAGTGGTGCCCCCTGCTGGTCTGCCTCAGGTACAGAAGGGTGACCTCTGTGCCATTGTCTTGGTGGGAAACAGGTATTGTGCCAGCCAGCTGTGCCTTTGGGGGAAAAAATAGGTAAAATTGGGGAGGGGGTTGGGGAATGACAACTCTCAAAGCATATGGATAAAGGATTAAGAGAAAAAAACAGGTTCTTCTAGAAGACAGCGAATGGTAATGAGATATGTGAGATATCCACACATCTGGGGCCAGTGTATTTGCCACTGATGCTTCTGTTTTTTTTCCTAAATTATTTTATTTTTAAAAAATTTTAATATATATATATTTTTATTTCAGAGAGGAAGGGAGAGAGATAGAAACATCAGTGATGAGAGAGAATCATTGATTGGCTTCCTCCTGCATACTCCCTACTGGGGGGATCGAGCCCACAACTAGGGCATGTGCCCTTGGCTGGAATCGAACCTGGGACCCTTTAGTTCCAAGGCCAACGCTCTATTCACTGAGCCAAACCGGCTAGGGCTCCTAAATAATTTTAGATTTACAGAAGAGTTGCAAAGATAGTACAGGGTTCTGCTATACCCAGCTTCCTGTAATGATAACATTTTATATAACTACAGTATAGTTATCAAAACTAAGGAATTAACATTGGTACAATACCATTAACACAATTACAAGCTTTATTCCAGTTTTCCCACTGATGTCTTTTTTTCTCTTCAAGGATTCAGTCTAGAATAGCACAGTGCATTTAGTTGTCATGTCTTATTAGCCTCCTGTCTGTGACATTTTCTTGGTCTTTCCTTATCTTTCATGAGGTCCATACTTTTTCCCCATCATCATCATCTTTTAATTATTTCAATAGCTTTGTTGAAATGTAGTTTACATATTACAAATTAACCTGTTTCAAATGTACAATTCAGTGCTCTTTAGTATACTTACAGCATTGTTCAGCCATCACAACCCTGCTTCTTTTTAAAAATAACATAGCAAGTAATGATAAGAACAATTCTGAAAAATCAAAAATCCCTGTATCTCATAATCCTTTTCTCCTAGGAGTAACCATCATCATGTTGATGCATATCTTTGCCAACCTTCTTCAATGCATATATACATGTGCATATAAAAATGTATGATTTAGGGTATGAATGTTTAAAAATACAAACAAACAGAATTATACTTTATTTATATTGTTTTCACTTAAGATAGTGTGGGCATTTCCCGTGTAAGCAGGCCCAGATATGCTGACTCCTCTTACCTGCTCTGTGACGATGGGAGAAGTCCTCTCCTAATGGACGTTCTGGTGTCTCCAGTTTGTCTCCATCAAAAACAGTATCTTGCTGATGCCTCTAGGAATACCAGTGCCAGTATTTTTCTAAAGTAGCTACCATCGCCCTCCAAAAAAGCTGTATCAGTTTTCACTCCCACCTGTGGGTGTGATTTCCCTACATTCTCACCAGCTCTGGATATGACCGGTCACTTTCTTTTGTGTCATCTTGAGTGAAAAATGACATCTCATTATTTTACTCCTCACTTCTCTGACAAGGACCAGGTCAGTGTTGAAAGATCTTATTTTTGCTACTGATATTCTCCAGTTTGCCTTGAACCTCTTGGAGCCACGCACCTGGAAATGTTTCCTTCCTTGTTTACCTGTAGCAAAACTTGCAGTTGAAAAGAATGGCAGTGTCATTGTTTTTCCCCCTCTGGTATTCTATAGAAGAAAGGGGAAAACTCCATAAATATGGATTTGGCCTGCTCAGTTTGGCCTGTAGAATGCATATGGGATGGAGCTTGGGGGTAGTTTGTGGCAGGTTAAAGGTACAAAGAAGTTAAAACTACAAGTTATGTTTGAGACTGAAGTTCCTGAGTTACTGACCCAGGGGCTGGAAAGACCCCTCTTTTAGGAGCTGGGAAAGAAGCCAGATTCAAAGTGTCTGTAGCAATAACTGACCTATGGGCCCAGGAAGTAGAGCTGCTAAATTAGCAAACATTTTTCAAGTTCAGGTGTTGGGAACTCCGCTCTTGAATCTTCTTGCTTGGGCCCAGGTGACCTTACCCCACAGCTACCCAGCTGGTCACTGATCCTTACAAGCAGTGTGTGGGCAGTGCTTGCGTAACACTGGGATGACGGAGATTTCCCATTTGGGCCTTGGAAGTTTTTGTAGTTGCTATAAATATGGTGGTTTTTGACATTCTGGACACACCCAGTTCTTAGATAGATAGTTACACAGAGCAAATCCCGTTATAAAGAGTCAACTCAGAAGGAACCTCTTTAGCTGGTGCCACTATTTATCTCTTCTCCCTTCCTTACGCTATCCTTCAGCCTAACTATGGCTTATGAATGGCCTCTTTTCTGAACTTCGGTATAGGATGGCTATGCTTTCTTTAAGGTAGGGAAGTAATTTATATTTTTGAAATTAAAGAAAGGGAACTTTAAATATCCTCTCATGGGCTTAATGGCCTGCCTGGGTTTAATTCATAATGGAAATAAAACAAAGTGTCAACATCAGCAGAGGAATTGCTTAAAAGAAGGGGAATATTTGGTCAAGGGATTTTTGAAAGTCATATTTCTAGGCGATCTGAAGAAAATTGAGATTTCTGTGATCCTAGTGGGTGCTTTAGAGTTGCAGCCGTGGTGCTTTTAGCACGTGTGTGGGAAGGTGGTCCTGCTGTGCTCCCCTGGAAGACACTCCCTGATCCTTGTCTCTGGCCTTCTCCTTCTCAGGGCCCCTGTGGCCATCGGAGTGGCTGCCATGTCCACATCTGAGATGCTGACTTCAGGCCTGAAGGGAAGGGGCTTCTCTGTGCTCCACACCTACGAGGACCACTTGTGGTGGGTCTGCTGTTTTTTTCTGTTTTACGGGTAGCTGCGTGGGTGGAGAGAGCATGGGGCCTGGATTCAGAAGTGAGAGTTTTGGTCCCTGCTGTATCCTTAGGCAAGTTGCTGACCCAGACATTAATTTCTTTGTTACATGTGAAGAAATATACATATATTTTTTGTCTGTATGGAGAAGAAATTAGAGAGAACTCTGATTATTTTCTAGGTGGATTATAGAATCCTAGGCTTTGAATAAGGCCTTAGGGATTGGCTGCTCCTCCCCTCAGTGCAGTTATAATCTTTGTTTTTATAGCTCTGGTCCATCTGGCCTTGTCTGCCATGCACTTTTAGGCATCGTTTGGCCCTATGACAAGTGCTCAGAAATTCTCACTTCTGAATCCAAATCTAAGCAGAGCAGATCCTTAGGCACCAGGTGATGATGATGATGATGTTGTTCAGGTTCCACATTCCAGTCTCTCCAGGATGGAAGTTACGCTTTCTCACTGTAACAGTTGCTCTGTGGAGCCATGTACGAGTCTATTTTCTGGTTATTTTTTTTTTTGTCACTTTACCAAAACAGGAAATAGTGCTTTTCTCAAAAGCATTATGCCTGGTCTTTTTTTTTTTTTTTTAATATATTTAATTGATTTTTTACAGAGAGGGAGGGAGAGAGATAGATAGAGAGTTAGAAACATCGATCAGCTGCCTCCTGCACATCTCCTATGGGGGATGTGCCCGCAGCCCAGGTACATGCCCTTGACCGGAATCGAACCTGGGACCTTTCAGTCCACAGGCCGACGCTCTATCCACTGAGCCAAACCGGTTTCGGCTATGCCTGGTCTTTTGGCCAGTGTTGTGGCCTGCTGGTATAGATTCATCTTTACTTTCTTAGCCCTCCCTTAGAGTTGCTCATTTTACAAATACTCACTAAGCCCTGCTTTGCTGGGGTACAACCTCATCAGCTGTTTCGCAGACATTTGTGAGCTGCTTACTGATGTTCTTGCTGCACCTTGCAGTCAATGTCATGCTAAGTTGTTTTATCAGCAGCTCCTCAGCCCCCACTCCCTCCCCCCTTTTAAAAATATTTCTGATATTGACCTGATCAGAGAACCCTAACCATACACTCTGGCCTCACTGGTCACCAATAAGCCTTGCTGTAGCTGTTAGTTAAAACGTAGTTTGATTTACATAATTTTGGATAAGATCAAGCTTGGCGCTTCTACCTTTCTGTGCTCTGCTGTTTGGCATCACTCTTTTTTCTCTTTTCCTAAGGCTCCACTCCCCTGACTAGAGCGACACTGGACCTCTGGGAGGGGAAGGCTTAGTGCAGGGGTCCTCAAACTACGGCCCTCGGGCCACATGCAAATACAAATATTGTATTTGTTCCCGTTTTGTTTTTTTACTTCAAAATAAGATATGTGCAGTGTGCATAGGAATTTGTTCATAGTTTTTTTAAAAACTATAGTCCGGCCCTCCAACGGTCTGAGGGACAGTGAATTGACCCCCTGTTTAAAAAGTTTGAGGACCCCTGGCTTAGTGGCATAACCCCTTTTTAATCTCTACTCTGCAAGCTCGATTGCATTCTGCTTTAACACAGAGCAGGTGGCTTTGCAGTCCTTGAGCATTACAGGTGTTTGTACTTTGTTATATCCTGGGAGCCTTGGGTCTTTGTATTTCACCAAACTAGTCCTCCAGATGCATTGCAATCTTAATTTTGTTCTTTAATTCAAAATAGTTTTATTTTTAACTCATATGAATAGAATACTTTTGGGGGTTCTCTTTAATTATTTTTCTTTAATTTTTTTCTGTCCCCAGATGTCTATTAATAATATTATTATTCCTTTGAGATAGAGAGGAGTCAAGAATTATTCTCCCCATTTCAGAGATGAGGAGACTGAGGCATGTGACATTTCTGGTCACAGAACTGGAAATAGATTTGATATGAGACTCCAGGTTCTCTGTCCTCTCCTGGACACCCCACCCCAGCCTGTGGCTCTTACTCTCTCTGGCTGACCCCTGACCCAGGTTGGAAAGTGCTGGGCTTGGTGTTTCTGACATGAGCTTTTTCCAGGCGATCTGGAGACAAGTCCTCTCCACCTTTCATTGCCCCACTGACCCTGGATCCCCCAGATGTCAGTGAAGAGAAGGGGTCTGTCCAGGCAGGCCCCGCCCTGCAGGATGACATGAGGCGCCTTACCCTGGAGGGGAAGGAGGAGGAGAATGGGGAAGATCAGCAGATGTGTGGGGAGAAGACCCTACCAGAAGCCTCAGAAGACCCTGGCGTCGGGGGCCTGAACCCAGACCCCGCAGACAGCAAGACCCTTCAAGGTATAACGCTGGGAGTGGGAGGCCATCCTCTCAGTTTAGGAGCCTGAAGCGATCCACTCCCCTGACTAGAGGGACACTGGGCCTCTGGGAGGGGAGGGCACGTCCTTATTTCTGTTGAGGCGGTGCAACAGCTTTTTGACATCTCACTTGGGAGTCTCCCCCACACAAGTCAGGCTTCCCTGGGGTCAGTCTGCCCTGGCATTTGGACTGTTTCCAGCTTCAGAGCCCTGTAAGGTTTCTGTCAGAAGTGTTGGCTCCTGGCTGGGTGGGACTTTGTGCTTAACCCCTTCTCTGGGGTCAGCCCTCTTCAAAGGCTCTGTGCTCCAGTGAGTCTGGGAGCTTCAGAACCTGGGGATGGATTCCGTGGGTAAAGTGGGGTACTGTGGAGCTGGGCGGGGAGTGCCAGGCATCTGTATCCCCCAGGAAGGATAAGGTTCTGTCTTCTCCTTGCAGAGCAAATGGATGAACTGCTACAGCAATGCTTCTTGCATGCTTTGAAGTGCCGAATCAAAAAGACCGACCTCCCTCTACTCACCAGCACGTTCCTCGGTAGCCACGTGTTCTCCTGCTGGTACGGAAGGCATGTGTGGGTGGGTGGTGGCCAGGCACAGTCTGCCGTATTCCTTGGTGGTGGGACAGGACAGGGCTGATGGGGCATTGGTTGAAGGACACATAGTGGAAAGAGTGGAGTACAGGGTTGATCTGGTAAATAAAGTAGGTCCTAAGTTTTAAAACTTAAATTTTAGCCAGCGACAGGATGCTGAGGAAACAAACAAGGATTTCAGGGCACTGCGCTGCTGTGGTGCTCCTGGCAGCACGTCCTGTCCAGGAAGAGTCCCGAGCGGCCTCTGTCAGGAGGCTTCTTCTGGAACCCCCTCACTCTCCTGAGAAGTAGGTGGACTGGGTTAGGTTGTATCAGGAGGAAGAATCAGTGTGATCCCCACCCCTCCTCCAAGCACCAGCCACCTGGAGAGGGAGTATCACTTGGGGACAGGACCTGAGCTTTGAAGACAGAGCCATCTGAGCTCAAATGGCAGCTCCACAGGGAGTGGGAGCAGGCGAGGGGAGCAGGCGAGCTTGAACTCGGCTCTGGGCTTCTCTGAGCCCTCATTTCGAGCACAGCCTGCCCTGGCTGGTGTGGCTCAGTTGGTTGGACATCATCCTGTGCACCGAAAGGTTGCTGGTTCGATCCTCAGTCAGGGCACATGCCCAGTTTGTGGGCTTGATCCCTAGTAGGAGGTGTGCTGGAGGCAACTGATCAATGTTCCACTCTCACATCGATGCTTCTCTCTCTCCCTTTCTCTCTCTCTAAAAATTAGTAAAAATAAAATCTTAAAAAAAAAAGATTAAATAGCCCGACATTTAGTAAGCACTTAACAAACAACATGTCAGCAGGTTTGCTTATTGAGTTGTACCCTGAGACTGACCTCTCTTTTGTAAAGGCTTTCCTAGACAAGAGGGGGTCTGGAGTGTATGGCAGGCATTTGGTCATTGGCCCTGAATTTGCTGGTGGCAGGTAACTGAGGGACCCTGGAATGTGCTCCAGATAGAGCTTCCTAACCTGGTGGTTTCTGGAAGGGCTCCCTGGGAGTCGCAGTGCTGGTGTGTGGCGCATGTGGAGAGAAGATGGAAGCTCTGGGGGGAGCGTTCATTAGGGGCCGCCCCTGTGAACTAGTAGCGCTAGGGCAGGAATCGGCAAACATTTCTGTAGAAACAGATAGTAAACATTCCAGGCTTTCAGGCCGTGCAGTCTCTATTGCAACCATTCCACTCTGGGTTGTGGCACAAAGGCCAAGGCCGTGCAGGATCTAGTTTTCGGAGTCCTGCTCTAGGCCCACTTACTGCCATGAGCTCAGTGTTGGAAAGGTTCACCCTGAGGTGGAACTTCTGAGGCCTCAGAAAGTTGTCTAGTTTCAGAGGAATCTAAAGCTCTATCCAGTACAGTGGCTATTTAAGTTTAAATGAATTAAAATGAAGAGTTTAAAATTTAGTTCTTCAGACACATTAGTCACATTTCAAGTGCTTAATTGCCACACTTGTAGAATAATAGTGAACATTCCATCTTCACGGAGGGGTCTGTCGGACAGTAAAGATCTAGAGTAGCCTGGAGCGTGTCCCACTGCGAGGCCATCGGGCAGAGCTCTGGCACTGCGGCCTCTTTCTGAACGTGGGGGAGGAGGGCTCAGGAAAAGGCCTCCCTCAGTGCAGGCAGGTCCCACCACTCTGGCTCTGTTAGCTTAACTTGCCTTTTCCATCTGCCATCAGCCCTGAAGGACGGCAACTGGACATAAAGAAGTCAAGCTACAAAAAAGTAAGCAGGCCCTTCTCTGCACACCCACAGAGTTGTGTTGGGGCACACATGGCATGCTGGGTGGGCACGGGAAGCCCGTTCTCCAGGGCTGAGGCTGGAATTAAACTTTTAATTCCAGATATAAGGTGGGGGCGGGGAGAAAACTCCCTGGGCTGAGGCAGTGGGTGGACCTACTCCCTTCTCTCCTCCTCACCCTTTGATATCTGGTCAGAGTTTGGAAAGGCTTCACCATTTAGTCTGTAGCAGCTTCTCACCCCCTGAGCCTCTGGGTGGGGGCCTCCCAGTTCCTAATTTGATGAGAGCAGGGACTGTCCCGTGTTCTTCCCCAGGACCTGCCTAGCTCGGTGTCTGGCACATCCTAGGTGCTCAGTGTGTGCAGAAGTGACAAAGTCCCCTCCCACTGGCCCTCTCTCCCTTAGCTCTCTAAGTTCCTGCAGCAAATGCAGCAGGAGCAGATTATACAGGTCAAGGAGCTGAGCAAAGGGGTGGAGAGCATTGTGGCTGTGGACTGGAAACACCCCAGGTGAGTGCAGGGGGCCTGCTCACCGTAGCTCCGCTGGCCCTGGGGCACCGGGGCCGTGGACTGGGACTTGCAGACACACTAGTATAAAATGTGTTTTTTCTTTCCTTCTGCTGGGTTTTAGGATCACATCTTTCGTCATACCTGAGCCCTCCCCGACCTCCCAGACTATCCAGGAGGGTAGCAGGGAACAGCCCTATCACCCTCCAGATATAAAACCCCTCTACTGTGTCCCAGCCAGCATGAGCCTGCTCTTCCAGGAGTCTGGCCACAAGTGAGTTTTTGGAGAGCAGCCCTGCTCTGCCTGCTTGGTGTTCTGGCCTGAAGTCCTCTCCGCCTGAGTAGTATTCTTCTGTGACTGGCAACACCTCCCCGCCCTGTCCTCCCTTCCCCCAGGTCCAGCTCAAGCTTCCTTCCCAGAAAGTGTCTCTGGACTAAATGAACGAGAGAGTAGGTCTCTCCCTTTTCTACCTGTAATCACTCCTTACGTGGCCCTACTTACTACCTCGGTCAGGACGAGGGAAGAGAAGAGGTTGAAACGCTGGGGAAAGCACGCTGCTGAGCAGGGAGTGAGTCCTGGTGTTTGCAGGTTGTCTCCTGGCACACCATGAATTAACCCCCCCCACTTCTCACCCAGGAAGGGGAGCATTCTCGAGGGCAGTGAGGTCCGGATGATCATCATTGACTACGCCAAGAAAAATGACCTGGTTGATGCAGACAACAAAAAGTGAGTGGATCGGGAGGAGACTGACTGTGTTGTTAGAGTTCATCTTTAGCGGACTCAGACAATTTGTGGAGGATGTCGGGATGGACGGGCGTATAGAAATAATCAAGACCAGGGTTCTAAACCATGGGCTGTGGACACCTGGTTATTGTCTAGGGTGTTGGGTTCCATATTTGATGTCAACATTGGCTATAGACTGGGAAGTATGATCTCATACCTACCTACCACTGATTTTCAAATGCAGGTGCTTATTGTGAGTGATAAAATGTAAACTTTAAAGAATTATCATAGCTTTTTGGTCTTTTTTTTAAAATATATTTTTATTGATTTCAGAGAGGAAGGGAGAGGGAGAGAGAGATAAAAACATCAGTGATAAGAGAGTATCATTGATCAGCTGCCTTCCGCACGCCCCCACCTGGGATCGAGCCTACAACCCAGGTATGTGCCCTTGACTGGAATCGAACCCGGGACCCTTCAGTCCACAGGTTGATGCTCTATTTACTGAGCCAAACCAGCTAGGGCTTCTGTTTTCTTGGTAAGTGGATACAGAAAAACTACTAAATGAAAAGCATTCCATAATATTTATTTTTAATTTTTATTGATTTCAGAGCGGAAGGGAGAGGGAGAGAAACATCAATGATGAAAGAGAATCATTGATCAGCTGCCTCCTGCACTCCCCAGACCCCAGGCATGTGTCCTGACGAGGAATCGAACCATGACCTCCTGTTTCATAGGTCAATACTCAACCCCTGAGCCACACTGGCCGGGCTTATTTTTACTTTTAAAAGACATCCATATGATCAATAGGTTGTACTGGCCTACTCATAGTTAGCTAGTAGCAGAACTGAGCCAAGACTCCTGGTCTTCAGTTTTCCCCATCCCACTTTCCCCCCACGGCCCGCTTCTCCCTGTTCTGGGAAAGCATGCTTGCACCTCCCCCACGGGGTGCACTGTTTCATGGAGTGTGGTCCCGTTTTGATTCTAGTAATCCTGGCTAA
The DNA here is from genome assembly GCF_000147115.1 of Myotis lucifugus. Lineage (NCBI taxonomy): Eukaryota > Metazoa > Chordata > Mammalia > Chiroptera > Vespertilionidae > Myotis > Myotis lucifugus. The sequence continues at coordinate 1,848,745 of NW_005871193.1, read as the reverse complement.
AAAGGGTGTTATGATAAGAGGTGAATTCTGAGCTGGGCCCCTGAGAAGGGGCGAGGCTAGGACTTCTCTATTAATAGCCTCTTCTTTCCCTTTAGTCTTGTGCACTTGGATCCCATCCTGTGTGACTGCATCTTAGAGAAAAGTGAACAGCACACAGTCATGAAGCTTCCATGGGACAGTCTCCTGACCAGGTAATGGGGAAGACCGCCCCTCTCCCTAGGACCTAGCACATTGAACTTTAGAATCGTCACTGTCTTCGTTTCTGACTTTGTTTCCATAATTCATACCCCGTTAGTCTAAATAAACACAGGCTTGGGTAATTCTCATGAGAACGGTCTTTGGGACGACATGAGCCAGCACAATAGAGGAGAACTTGAGAGGGAGAAAGAAAAAGAACACTTTAAAAATAAGAACTCCAGAAAGATTTAGAAGCAAAAGAAGGTGAAGAAGGAATTAAGTCTTCAAAGGAAAGATTCTTATACTCTTTCTTTTCACAGAACCAAAACTGAAAATAATTTATGTCAGGAGTTTGTAGACTTACGGCTGTGGGTCAGATCTGGCCTGCTGCCTGGTTCTGCAAACAAGGCTTTATTGGCACTCAGCCACGCCCATCGATTTATGTGTTGTCCGAGGGCTGCTGTAGTGCCACAGTGGTAGAGTCCAGTGGTTGCAACAGCGACCACATGGCCCTTAAAGCCTCAAATATGTACTGTCTGCCCCTTGATAGAAGTTTGTCAAAACCCATGTATGCCATAGCAAAGAGAAAATCTGGCTAAATAAAAGGAGAAATTCCCTGTGGTAAAGGCATTCTGTAACATGTGCATCATTGCAACATGTCAGAGATGTGACACTTCACCAGCCGGGGTAAGGTAGAGTGTAAGACAGGTAGAAATCCATAAAGAAGCCTGGGCAGATTCTCTGAAGGCCAGGCCAGTGGGCGGGGCTCACGTCGCTGAAGTTCCCTTCCCCGAGTATGCAGTGGGTCTCAACTTCGGCCGCACCTGGGGAGTTTAAAATACAGATACACTTGGTTAGTTTCTGATTTAAATGGTCGGGGAGCAGCTCCCTCGGTGATCTGAATGATTCTCAGGTGCAGCCAAGGGCAAACACTGCGGCTGGTGGTAGGGAGCGAGGGACGGTTCCTGTTGGCTCTGTCAGCCCACAGCTCATTGACACCTGTTTCAGGTGTTTGGAAAAGCTGCAGCCTGCCTATCAAGTGACCTTTCCTGGACAAGGGCCCGTTGTGAAGAAAGGCAAAATCTGCCCCATTGACATCACCCTAGCACAGAGAGCTTCCAATAAAAAGGTAATTTTTAAAAAGACACAATATTTGAAAATGGTGATTTAATGTTCCAGCTAAGTTCTGGTCTCTCTAGCTAATGAGATTGGCCTCAAACACCTCAGAGGTGATTTCTGAAACACCCATGTGTGTGTGACTGGGCTGGGCTGCATAGAAAACAGGTAAAGCTGACCCCTCACTCACTGCCTGCTAGGATTTTGTGCCAGGAAACTGGCCAGAGCCTGGTTCCAAAGGTAAATAAGATTTTTTTGTCTTAAAGGCTTTCAGGTCTTATTGATTCCGTTATCTCTTGGGCCTTGCTCAGTGAAGGTAACTTGTAAAGAGTTGCTAAGGAACGGACTGTGTTTAGTTTGGCCACACACAGTCTTGGGAAGCTGTCCTGGGGAAAAGGTGTGCACGTTCTGTGTGCCTCGAGAAGACAGCAGGATGGCTGGGCGGGAGTCCCAAGAAGACAGACTTGGGTTCAAAATAAATAACCTTCTAGTAGTGCAGGGTTATGAGCGTGGGCTTCAGGATTAGAGACCTGGGTTCAAACATGGCCGTTGCTTGACCTTGAACAAGTTACTTAATGTCTTTTTGCCTAAGTTTCCTTATGTAAAAAGATGGGAATAATACCTACCTGAGCAGGCACCATGAGGATCAGCGAAGGAATATACACGGGGAAGCACTTAGAATAGTACTTGGCCTATAAGCATTCAATAAATGAGAACCAATAGCAGCCTTAATAATTAGGAATTAGCCAGTTTCTTGAGCATATAATTTATGTGCCAGACTCGGTACTGAGCAATGTGTGTATGGTCTCTCCCTTGATTTGTTTTTTTATGATTTTTAAAAAAAGCCCTTATGTTTGTGTATGAAGTGATCTGATGTCTGGGAGGGTTTGCTTTAGAGCAGTGGTTCTCAACCTTCTGGCCCTTTAAATACAGTTCCTCATGTTGTGACCCAACCATAAAATTATTTTCATTGCTACTTCCTAACTGTAATGTTGCTACTGTTATGAATCGTAATGTAAATATCTGATATGCAGGATGGTCTTAGGCGACCCCTGTGAAAGGGTCGTTCGACCGCCAAAGGGGTCACGACCCACAGGTTGAGAACCGCTGCTTTAGAGCAATAAAAGAGTGGATGGGGACATGAATCAGGTTGGTCATGATTTGATAACTATTGAAACTGGTGATGGGTTGTGGGAGCTCATCATACTATTCTGCTTTTCTTTCTGCTTAAAATTCTCCATAATAAACACACTTTTTAAAAAAGTATACTATATTATATACACTGAGTGGCCAGATTATTATGACCACCTGACGTTTGTAAGCAAATTAGCTATAATTTCACGCTGAAGTTGCTAGAAGGCCAGACCATTATAAACATCTGAATAGCACAACATACCTACGTATTGTTGCTGATCAAATTCATCCTATCATGTTGATGGCATATCCCAATGGAGATGGCGTCTTCCAACAAGACAATGCGCCATACCACGGTGCTCATATTGTGCAGGAGTGGTTTCAAGAACATGAGGGAGACTTTACCTTGCTTAGGTGGCCCCCACAATCACCAGATCTCCATCCAATTGAGCATTTGTGGGACGAAGTTAAAAGAGCCATCAGGCAGCTGGTTCCACAACCATCAAATCTCACAGAACTGGACAGTGCTATTCATCAGGCACGGTGTCAGATTCCTCGCATCACCTTTCAACATCTCGTGGAGTCAATGTCAAGAAAAATCGCTGCAGTATTGAAGGCAAAAGGTGGCCCAACAAAGTACTGATGGGGTGGTCATAATAATCTGGCCACTCAGAGTATGTGCGATAGAGAATATTTATCCCACTAAATACATAACACATATATTAGATGAGCTAGAAAGACTCAATTTAGAAGTACAAAAATAAAATATTTGGATGAAAAGACACCATGGTTGCAGGGATGATGAACATAGTGGGTGATGAGGCTGCTAGCAGGCCCTCTGGAGGGAGGGCACGTGTCCGTACCCATCATCAGTCTTTTGTCCCCCCCGCCCCCCCCAGGTGACTGTGGTCCGGAATTTGGAGGCCTACGGTCTGGACCCATGCACAGTGGCTGCCACCCTGCAGCAGCGTTGCCAGGCTAGCACCACTGTCACTCCTGCCCCTGGGGCCAAGGACAGCCTGCAGGTCCAGATCCAGGGAAACCAGGTCCACCACCTCGGCCGGCTGTTGCTTGGTGAGCATCTCCTCTGAAGAAGCAGAGACACGGATCTCTCTTGGCGAAAATCTTCCCATCCTCTGTATATGGCCATAGGGTTTTTACCAGCCAGCAAGAGGTGGAGCTAATGTTTGAACTAGACTCTTTGGCCCCAAATTCAATGTTCCTTTCACCACCCTTTGGAGTAGTTTTCTTCCAGGTACTTCCCTTTTTATAAGCATTGTTGGGCACCCCAGCTGCTAGGCACTTTTTGCAGGTATGACCTCTCTTGATCGTAATGAAGCTGCAGAACTGGTTCTGTTTTGCAGATGAGGAAACTGAGGTTCTGAGAGGTTCAGTCCCTTGCCCTGAGATAGTCAGCTATTGGCTAGTGTAGCTGGGCTCTGAACTTTGCTTTGTCCGACTATAGAGCAAGCATGTCAAACTCGCGCGAGTTTGACATGCTTGCTGTAGAGCCAAGTTCTTTCGACCAACTCTGGGTCACATAGCCTCCAGTCTGGCCTCAATTCAAGCTGTCTTCTGCATTTCTGCCTGAGTCAGCTTTCTAAAACAAATGTGCTTACATCACTCTCCTCTAAAGTTATTTTTGCCTCTTTGGTGCGCTCAGAAACAAGGCCCTCCCAGGCCTCAGCCGCTGGCCTCCTGCTGTGCCCCAGACACACCACGCACATCCACACTTGGGTACTCACCTGGTGTGCCTCCCACAGCCAACTCCGCCTGACCCTAAAGGCTCATTGGCCAGCTTAGGGGTCATGGGAAGCCTGTCTCAGAGCGTGTCCCATTTTTTTCTGTTTCCTAAAATTAGAGTTTGAAAAATTGCTAATGTAGCATTTTCCAACTGTATTTATAGTACTGGTTAGTGTCTGCAACTTGGCTAATTTTTTTCTAATGTCTGAACTTCCTGCTGAGCGTCTTAAGTCAGAGACCTTGCCCTTTTCATCCTTTAATCATGCTCAGGGCCTGGCACATAATAAATGCTCAATAAGCAAATTTATTTTATGATAAGGCAGTAATCAGCAGTTAACTTTTATAATTGAGCCTTTTCAAGTGAAGAACCCTGTATGAGGTGCTGAGACAAATACAGAGGAAAACAGACACATTCTCTCATGAGAAGGTTCTCAATGCCTGAAGTACACCTAGCAAGTAGCTATCAATGTGAAAATTACTGAAATTCACACGTACCTCCACATCTAGGAACAACACTTCATCCCAGAAGGCTTCTGTAGGAGCTGAGTCTAAGCAGTGTAGAGGAGCAGCTCCATGGTGGAAATGGTTTGAACAGAGGCTTGTCAACAGAATGAGCACCCAAGTGACGAGAGGGCCAGGAGGTAGCTGTGTGGGTTGGGGCCAAGGAGGGACCTTGTGAGACAGAGCAGGGGCTGTGGGAGGGGGAGTTGTGCCCCACTGACGAGTTCCTGTGTTTCGGATTGTAGAAGAATATCAGCTTCCTCGGAAACACATCCAAGGCCTCGAAAAGGCCCCCAAGCCTGGCAAGAAGAAGTGACAGACTCTTGCTTCATGTGGTCGATCCCGTGGAATCCAGGTTCTGGGCTGCTCACTCATAGGAGCGTTTTCAGCTTTTGCAAATAAAAAATATATAATTCTTTACCAGAATAAATTTTTATTCTAATCTAAATCTGATTTCCCTCTTGTTTCCTCCACTCAGCTAAAATATACTAAATTTTCAAGCCAGGAGCCGTTTTACCAACAGAAGAGGCTGGCGTGCCTTTCCATTCAGGTTTGAGTTCCTCCCTGGTTCTCAAGCCCAGGTGGCCCACCAGAGTGCAGGCAGGTGAGGCCTTCCTGTTAGTTTGAAGTCCCTCTGACAGATAACCCACAGCCTCTTGCTCATCTATTCCTACTATCTAATTAGCCTCCCAGGCCAAAATAATCCTTCCCATCTCTAAGGGTTACATACAGAAAGCAGAACCCAGCTGTTTTGCCTGGGTTGATGACAAAAGAGGCAAGGACTGGCCCTGAATTACAGCAAAATTTAAACTCGATAAACAGGAAACGATAAAAGCACATCAGGACGTGGGTTTCTGTCTAGTGATTCTTCCCAGCGTTCGTTAGTGCACTGCCACTAGCAGTGGTAAACTGAGGCAGCTTCCTTACCGTGAAGGCTTATCAGGCAAATGCTTTCTAAACTTCCTAACTGGGGCTCCTGCTAATGTAGCTGGTTCTCAGAGGGGCCATGAGCTCCCTGAAATGGTACACCAGGTTTTGTTTGATCATTTCCCCAAGAGAGGTTACCAGGCGTTTGTCGCATTCCCAATGGAACACTTAATGCTGCGAGGAGGTCCAGAACCATTGCCTCGGTCCCTGCTCAGTTCACGGAAGTCACGTCTGTGGCCGAAACTCTCCTGTAAAATTGGAGGGAGAAAGGGCTGAGCTGAATCCCTTTAGGGTTCTTCAGGTTGTAGCATCAAAAAAGTTATACTTCAACTTCTTTTTTTCTTTCTCATCTCACTTTTTAAAAGAAACAGAGATGCCCAGCCGGTGTTGCTCAGTGGTTAAGTGTCGACCTATGAACCAGGAGGCCATGGTTCAATTCGGTCAGGGCACATGCCTGGGCTGCAGGCTTGATTCAAAGTGTGGGACGTGCAGGAGGCAGCTGATCAATGATTCTCTCTCATCATTGATGTTTCTCTCTCTCTTCTTTTCCCTTCTCTGAAATCAATAAAAATATAGTTAAAAAAGGGAAAACGAAAAAAAAAAGGGAACCCCCATCCCCTGCTTGTGAGAATGCAGATTGGTGCAGCCACTCTGCAAAGCAATATGGAGGTTCCTCAGAAAACTAAAAGTAGAATTACCATATGACCCAGCAATCCCACTTCTGGTGTTTATCTGAAGAAAACAAAAAAGCTAATTTAAAAAGATATATGCACCCCTGTGTTCATTGCAGCATTATTTACAATAGTCAAGACATGGAAGCAACCTAGGTATCTATTGATAGACAGCTGGATAAAGGCATAATACATATAATGAAATATTAGCCATAAAAAAGAATAAAATCTTGCCACTTCTGACAACATGGATGGACTGAGAGGGCATCATGCTAAATAGACATACTGTATGATTTCACATATATGGGGAATCTACAAAAACAAAACAGAAACAGACTCATAGATACAGAGATTAAACTAATGGTTGCCTGAGGAGAGGGAGAGGAGGGATGGATGACAAAGGTGAAGGAGAACGAGTTGTAAACTTCCAGTTATAAAATAATTCATGGGAATGTACAACACAGGGACTATAGTCGGTATCATAACTGCCTTGTACGGTTACGGATGGTTACTAGACTTACTGTATCGCTTTGAAAGGTATATAATAGCAAATCACCATGTGTTGCACATCTAAAACTAGTATGTTGTGTGTCGATTATACTTGAATCATAAAAAATAAAACTGGAAGCAGAAAAAAGAAATAGAAGAATCATTGCTTACCTCAGTAGCTGGTCCTGGAGTTTAATCCTCCTCAGCTCCAGAACGCCCTTCTCTTTCTAACTCCCCATCTTTCCTCCCCTGCTCTGTGGGGATGTCGAGTAGCCGGTCACCTAGCAGCACTCTCCAGCCATGTGTTTGGACCGTTTCCTCAAGGTTATTTGAACAGGAGCTTCACGCTTCTGTCCGCTGGCAAAGAAAACCTGACACTGCCAAGAAGTGTGTGCTGTCTCGGTTCCCACCGCCCTCCCGGCTCCCAAGGCCCACGAGAAGGTCAAGTTCAAGGAAGAGGTCTCCAGTCTGAATTACTTTTGCAACGAACTTTATTTTTTTAAACCCATATAAGAAAGACATTTAAAGAGAAAATATCCTCAAAACAAACACACTGGGAAACAGGAGGATAGAAGGCACTACCAGCAGTCACGCCCTCCCCGGGGAGGGGGGGGTTCTTGGTCCATCCTGTTTTCGGAGGCTCGGACCCTGGGTCCTGGGTTAACGGTGCTTCAGATGAAGTCTGCGTTTCCTCATAACGTTCTTGTTGCATAAACACCCCTATCTCTTCATACATAGTATATGCCTTTATGGTATACATGTACATGAGTTTTGTTTTCTTTTCCAAAAATAAAGCAGCCACCCCCGTCAGGAGGTTCTCAGCAGCATTCACAGCGTTGCAGCAGGAGCCGTGCCTTCTATCCGTGGTAGAGACATGCAGCGTGAAGGGAAAGGACGCGGCGCTCCCTGAACTACACAGCAGGAGGGAGGCTTTCCGGGGAGGGGGGGTGCTAAGGCTGAGCATGAGATGGCAGGCCATAGGGTTCTGTGATTTAAAATCTTCTCACGCTGCCAGCCCGTTTGGCTGCTGCAGCTCTGAAGACGAGCAGAGTCTGTACGATGAAGGGTCAGCATTCCTTGTGGGACCAGGGCAGTGTGGGCTCAGCGAGGCTGCACGAGGAACCGAGGCTTGAACCAACCCCAGAGGGACTGGGGAAGGCAGAGGATGTCGAAGAAAGGGTCTCTCAGAGGCCTGATTGAAAAACCTGCCCTGCTTTGGAAGTTACGTCTTTCTCCCTCAGCACTGGAGTGTCTGCATCCGGCTACGTGCTCGTGCTGTGTGGCTAGTGTACTTAAGTTTAGGCTGAAACAAGGAGCCAGTGCAAGCGAGAGCCCGGAATCGGATCCGCCCTGTCAATGTGGTTTGACATCTCTTCTGGGAATCAAAGCCCAGGAACTTCGATGGGAAGAAGGCTTGACCCTGACCCCTGACCCCTGACCCCACACGGAGAGGGAGGGCTCCGGGCCTCGTCTCCCACACCGCTGTGGCCCACTTCCTGGCAGGAACAAGCCAGCAGCAAAGCTTCCGACAAGCTCCTTGCTCCCGTCTCTCTGGAAACAAAAAGGCACTGAGGTCAGCGGGGAGGTCAGCGGGAGGCCAGCCCCACGCTCGCTGAGCGCTGAGCGCAGTGCCGCTGGCCGGCCCGTGCTTCAGAACACAGAGGACCACGTGGCTGGGTGGGAAGTTCCCCTGAAATCAAGGCCGCGCCTCTGGCAGCGCCGGATTCCATGCCCCCATCCAGGAGAGGCTGTGCTGGAGGCCCAGGGCCAAGGCAGCCAGGCCTCCCTGTTCTCTCGCTGATGGAAAGCTGCAGACACTCGGACACGTTTCTCCGCAAGCTCTTTGGCTTCCTCTGGCTGCCTGATTTCCGTGCTAGCAGGAGACGTCTAAAATGGCGAGTATCCGGTTTCCTTGGTGGAAACACGCGGACGATGGCAGTATAAATACAGTTGTAACTGAAGAACAAACAGTTGTTGACAAAGACGCGGCAAAGCACCACACATACGCAGGTGTACATATGCCTTTGGGCTCCCATGTGCACAGGCTCCGGCAATGAGGGCCAGGGCCAGGCCGCAGCTTCCCCAGAAATCTCTGAGCCAACCTCAGCCCTGGTCCTTCTGACCCGGGGCCAGTGCGGGACAATCCTTTTATGAGCATCATCCTGCTTTCGGGAACTTAGCTCAGACCTGCTAAAGGAATATGCTACAGCTTTTAACTCATAAATAAGATCCTGTGGGTGGCACACAAAGGAGAAATAAAGGAGGCAACTATTTGGTTTGTGAAAGGCTTGCAGATTGCGGGAGGACGCCGGTTGCTCTTCGCACAAGTGCCACTTGGCAGGTGCAGACGGGTGCTGCGCGGCCCTAGGCAGGACCCAGCCCCGTACACACACGTGTCCGCCAGAGACTGCGCTGCACCTGGGATGCTGGTGGGCACACACGCATCCCTCAGAGGTGTCCTGAGAAAAAGTGTCTGTTGCAAAATAATAATTAATAATAAAAATAAATCCGTGGGCGCTGGGAGCGAGGAAGCAGGACCGGTTAGCCAGGTTGGCCTTGGGACTCTCTCAAGGCCTCCTCCAGTTTCTGCCTAAACTTGTCGTACTTCTTCTGCACTTGTTGGATTTTGTCCTGCTCTTCTTTTTCCAGGATGGTTAGGAAGTTCTGGAGCTCAGGGATGGAAAAGGCATCCCACTGCGCAGCGAGAGGGAGATGCAGGGAGAAAACAATAGGAGACGGGTTAGAAGTCGCCCGACCCGAGGGGCCCTGCTGCCTCCGGCTCACAGCTGCGCACAGTCCGCTACTGAACAGGCAGGTGCAGTGAGCAAAGCTTGGGTTTCCCATGTCATGTTAGCAACACATTTTCAAATCCTCATATATCACCAGCAAGAAGTTATCCATGAGCCGATTATCAATATTATTAGTCAGTAATCTTAAATGTTCTCTGTAGCAGCTGAGATCTTAACCGGGCCCCGGCTGGTCTGCTCCAGCTGTCTGTGGGTGACAGGAGGCTCCCCACATGCAGACCCTCAGCATTTGGAGGAGAGCTGGACTTGGGCTCAGGAGGCTGGATTTCAGCCTGAATCACCCTGTGACCTTGAGCTCCTCACCCCACCCTTCTCAGCCTGTTTCCTCATCTGCTGGCAGAGCAGATAATGAGAGAACATAACCCGCAAAGCTCTGCAGAGCCTCGCTGGCCCAGGCCTGCCCGGACGGGACCTGGCTTCTCAGGCTGACCTAGGAGCTGAGGCCCCTGGGGGCCAGGGGTTTGGAGCACATAGGAGTTGTGGGGTTCATCTGGTTCCATCCCCACATTGCATAGGTAGAAAACAGGTCCACGCAGGGAAGGTGGAGTAACCACGGTCACAGAACTGGAGGCGGCGGAGCTAGAAGCAGAGCCCAGGCCTCGGAACCCCAGGCCTGCGAGCTGTCCCCTGGGCCAGCAGTGCACCAGCCTTTCCAGTGGAACACTTTTCCAAACAACCAGACCTGCCTGGGTGACGTGGGGAGAAGGGACAGAGCCCCACTTGCCTAGATCCCCCAAATCTCCAAAGGGACCCCAAGACTGCTCTGCCAAGCCCTAGGCCTCCACTGAGCACAGTGTGACAAACACTCTCTGTCACATGTCTCCGCCTTCCCAGCGTCCCAGCTCTGGGGCACTGTCTGGGTGCACCCGTTTATACCACCAGACTCTCTAGGGGGAGCGAGGTCAATGTTTAAGAACCAGGGGAGACAAAAGGCTCAAACACCTCTCAGTGGTGCTTGCTGGGCCCTCAGGCCACCCCGGAGCGAAACCACCCGAGTTTACCCAGGGAGTTGCCAGTGCCCGTCCATCTGAGCTCTCAGAAATGAAGCCCATGAAATCCTCTTTCCACAGCCCTTGCCAGACGCAGGCCCGGACTCGCCTCACCCTGGGCGCTGCCAACCTGGCTTACACCCTGAACCTGGGCCCCGCACTCACCCCAGCTCAACTCCTCCAGCCATTTTCCTGCCACACCTGTGCTGGGCAGTGAGGACATACCCCTGCGCCACCCGCGGTGCCCTGGGGCTGCGTCTGTGCAGCTGCAAAGGGCCCAGGCCTACCTCCACCTCTCCAGTCTCGTTCTCCTTGAGCACAAAGCTGAGGACGTCCGTGTCGGGCCCGGCCAGCAAGCGCAGGTAGAGGGGGCAGTCGGCCACGGAGAGCTTCTGGAACAGCACTGCGAGCAAACCGAGAGGGGGGCTGGAGCTGGGCCGGGAGAGGGGCGGGCCCTGCTTGGGTGGGGAACTGGACAGAGCGGTGCTGATAACAGATGGAGTGGTCCCTTCAACCACAGAATGAACCTGACAAGGATACGTGGGGAGTGCCTGGCCGCGGTGGCTCAGTGGGTGAGCGTTGACCTATGAACCAGGAGATCATGGTTCGATTCCCAGTCAGGGCACATGCCCGGGTTGTGGGCTCGATCCCCAGTAGGGGGCGTGCAGGAGGCAGCTCTCTCATCATTGATGTTCCTATCTCTCTCTCCCTCTCCCTTCCTCTCTGAAATCAATTAAAACAACAACAAGAATACACGGGGAGTAACCTTTCATCTCTGGTGTGAGGGGGAAGCATGTTTCCATTCACGTCATCTCCCAAAAGATTAGGAGCAGTGGGGCGGGTTCCCTCTCATCCCAGATTAGGAGGTGGGAGCCTGGGTGTGGGTTTCCTGAAGTCACATATGGAGCGAGGGGCACAGGGAGGGCATCAGCTCCCACCCAGCACGCGTGGGCCACAGACCTGCTGCACGCGGATGGCCTGGCCTCACGGATGGCCACTCCTCCCCGGGCCTGGCGGGTTAGTGGGGACACAGACAGTTAGGAAGGTGGTCTCTGGGGCGGAGCCTCCACTCTCATACCTTGCCCGTCCTTGTGTATCCGCTTAAAAAGTGCAAACTTCTGGGGATTGTCCACGACCATGAACTTCTTGAGCAGCCCCTGGATGACCTCGCTGACCGTGGTGGTGCTGCTGATGTGCAGCTGCTTGATGGCGTCGAGCGGCAGGTAGAAGGACGTCCGCTTGTCCGTGGTGGCCGCCAGGTTCACTTCCTTGATGGCGTCGTAGATGGACTGGGGCCGGATCCCAGCAGGCACCGTCACCGGCCGCCGAAGTTTCAAATGCACTTTGATGAAACCTGTGTAGGTGCCGTCTTCACTCTGCCAGTGGGGGGACGGCAGATGGGGTCAGGGCGAGTCTGTCTGGCATGGTCCTTGCCACTGCCCCTGGGCCCAGGGGCTGCACTTCGCCCCGGGCAGCCCCCCCCCACCTGGCTCCCTGAGTTCCTTCCTGCCTCCTCTAACCTAGGGGTGCCCAGTGGGCCCCAAGAAGGCCTACAGTATGTAGCTACCAGAAAGGATATTTGGGGCAGCTGTAGCTTTGTCCCAGAGTTGCCTGCCCCAAATCTGCCACCAGCCAGATGCCAATTGCCTTAGGCGAGTCCCCACTCTAAGAGGCAGGGTCTGAGCGGCCTCTTTCTAAAACCCACAGCCTGTAAGACAAACCCAGGCCCATCTGTGACTGGATTTCCTGGGGCCTCATTTGGTTGAAGCCCCAAAGAACCAGTTGCTGTCAGCCACCAGCAGGGGGCAGGGTTCTCCTGCTTTCTCCTCCCCTCCCCACTGAAGATGGCCTTTCTGAGCCTGGCACCAAGTGGGCACCCCCCCCCCACCCCCACTCCTGAGCTCTGTCCAACCCAAGGGAGCGTCCCCAGACACAGGCTGTACCTGTGCAATTAAGAGGGGCTGCGAACACGCCTTGTCCAGGGCTTCCTGGGGGCCAACCTATGCCAGGCCCTCGGTCACTGTATCTCCCTTTTACCGTAAAACTCAGAGAAGTTAAGAAAGTCTCCCAAAGTCACAAGTGAACAAGTGGAAGAGCCAGAGATGGGATCTGTGTCTGACTCTAAAGCCCATTCTATTTCTCTAAAGGACGGGGCCCAGGCAGCCCAGGCTGTCCGCCTTCCACAGCCCCTGAGGCCCCCAGAGGCCAGAAGAAAAGGGACGTCAAGCGGGGAGCCCCAGAATCCAGAGGGACTGCAGAGGAGCGAGACGGGAAGGGGGTGTGGAGAGGCCTGGGGGCACGGTGGGCAGGCCCGCTCACCAGCTTCATGCCCAGGCAGTTCTTCTCACGGCTGTTGTAGCTGGCGATCTGCTGCTTGATCTCCTGCAGTGTGGGCGGGCGCCGCAGCTCCTCCGCGGGTTTACTGACATTCTGGAACAGACACAGAGGTGAGGGTGGGTGTGCGTGGTTCTCAGGATTCAAAGGGGAAGGCCACGCCCTCCCGAAGGCCTCTGACCAGCAGAAGCCAGCAGCAGCCCCACACAATGACAACGATGGCGGGCCGCATCTATCTGCTGGACCAGGAGCTGTTACTACTGTCTGCTGCTAAGGTTTCCACAGCAGCTGCAAGAAAAACGGGCCCTCGCGCTGTCTGTCTGACTGTGGCAGCCAAGAATGAACAGGGAATACAGGAAAAAACATGCAGTTTCTGCAACTCAAACAACTCCGTATGCAGTGAAGAGCCCGTTTTACTCCAAAGAAGAATCTAAAATATGTTTATGAGAGAAGTATTGAAAAGTCACTCCCCTTCACCCTTGCCCTCTGATTGATCCCACTGTTTAAGGGTTGAAACTAAAGCCAAACCACCGAGTTATTAAAAAAAAAAAAAGAATTGCATGGACTTAGGGTAGAAACAGAGGTCACATCCCAGCTGTGCCATCGCCTCGCCCACCACCCCTGGGGAAGTAACTTCAATCTCCCTCAGCCTCAGTCTCCTCATCTGTGAAATGGGAGCAATACCTCTCCCTTGGGCTTGTTGGGAGAACAATGTGAAAGTGCCCGTCCCACAGGCATTGACTTTGAACTCTGAGAATCAGCAGAGCTCCTTTGCTGACGAAGGGTTGCTATGGGAGATGCAAAGAAATGCAAGCATGCTCCATCTCCTCAGGGAAGTAACAATAGAGGTGGAGAGACCTGAACGTGCATCGATGCAGCATGTGCCGAACGAATGACAGCAATTCTCCCGGGGCCAGAGGTCCGAGGGCACAGGGACATCAGCTCAGGCCCCATGTCATAAGAACTAAGTATATTTGTCAATGAATGAGTGAAGTGGTGGGGCCGGGGCTGTCGCCCTCTATGATAATTGAGGGGATAAACCTCCTCTGCTGGGGCGGAGGGACACCCAGCATTCACTCAGCACCGGCTCTGTGCCTGCATCTGTTCTGTGGTGCTCTTTCTATGATGTCATGACTTCTTCTCATCCCCCCCCCCCCCCCCGGGAAAGTAAAAGAAGGAAGGAACTTAAGTGAAGGAGGGCAGTGTTCTTTCCACCCGGGAAATGGGCCCGGGGGAATTTTGGGGCCAAACAACTCGGGCCCTCAATCACCCCCCCCCGGATTTCTTCTTAATTCATTGTCAAACCCCTTCCCAGTCTTTCCTCAGAGTCTGAGTGTGGCTGGGAGTGCAGGAGCCAGCATTTGAGGGAACAAATGACTAAGTAGGTTGGTTGGTCAAAAACCACCCAGAATTTGCCTGATCTTAGAAATCTACCCAATTCAGGGAGGGTCAGGGTTCTCTTCTGGCCAAAGAGGCAACAGGCCGAGGGGGACAGGTGACGGTGCTCTCTGGGCTGCCTCCGTAACGCCATCCAACACCGTGCCATGGGCGTCGGGTTTGGTTGGGGAATTCACAGCCCTCGGCCACCACATCACCACCCCGTGAACACCACGGGCACCCACAGCGGAGCCTGACCTGCCCCCTCCCTCAGCAAGCTGTCCCGTGGGAGACACGCCACACTCAGCAGCATCCATCACTTCCTCCTCTCACTTTCCAGTTCCACGGAGCCCATAACACGCCACGCTCGGTGGCTGCCAAGGAGCGCTGGTGTGGCCCCTCACCCTCTGCATGGAGGCGAGTGACAGCCCTTGTCTGCGACGGCATCTTCCCTTGGCCTGTCCTCCCCCTTCACTCTTCCTCAGGGATCTTGGGAACAGCACTGTGCCCCGCGCTCTCACATGCCTGTCTCACATACTACGTATCTTATTCCCATTTTACAGATTACAAAACCGAGGCTCAGAGAGGTGAGGAGCGTGCCTGAGTGTCTTAGGTCCCCCTGCTAGTAAGGGGCTGAGTAGGGCCTAGAATAGCGGTTCTCAACCTGTGGGTCTCGAACAATGAAAATATATCCTGCTTATCAGATATTTACATGACGATTCATAACAGTAGCAAAATTACAGTTATGAAGTAGCAACGAAAATAATTGTATGGTTGGGGGTCACCACAACATGAGGAACTGTATTAGAGGGTCGCGGCATTAGGAAGGTTGAGAACCACTGCCCTAGAACCAAGTCCACCTGAGTCTGAAGCCCATGTTCTTCTCCACTCACCACGTGGCCTCCTAGGACGGCCTCTTCTGCTAAAGGGGTACCTCCCCCCTTCCCCCCGACAATGATCACCGAGGTTCCACGCCACAGGGCTGGATGTGCAGCTGCTAAACCAAGGCCTATCAGTTATGTGGCCTGTGAGAGGCTCATCCAGGGTGCACTGGACCCGTGGGTCAGGCCAGAGGCCCCGGTCCCAGGAGCACCACGGCTCCTGAGAAGATGGTAAGAAGGAACTTCTCACCTCTTCAGCCGCCAGGATGGAGGGCCCACCCTTTCCCTACTGGACCCCGATTCCAAAGACAACCCAAGGGGCCGCACTCCCAGGACACCTCCTGTTTGCCTGAGCCTCACTGTCTTCATTCACTGTTCATTCATCCAGGGACCTCAACATAGAGCTTCTCACCCCTTCCCTGGGCGCGTCTCTGGGACCTGGCCTGCCCCGCCTGCCCCCCTGGGAGCTCCCAGTCGAAGGACCGTGGTTCCGTTACTGTTCTGCGCTCTGTCCGCCTCTGCAGCACGCAGGCTGCTGCTCGGAGTGAAGAGCCTTCTCATACTCATCTACTTAAAAGAGTTAATGGATGGAAAGAAAACTCTAGAAGCTCTGGGAGATCTCTCATAGTTTCCAACCGAACTACAGCCATCTTTCTGCAAGAAAAGGCATCTGTGTCCCCGCTCCCACGGGCCCATGTTCCAGGCCTGGTTTTGAAGGCAGCCAGGGTCGGGACTGCCCTAACCCAGGGCTTCTTCCTGTTCCCTTTCCTTCAGCAGATAACCCATCTCTCCTACCCCGTTCCCACCCACAAACCTGGGGGAGTGACGTGAGTGGCCGTGGGCACCCCCTCCAGCACTGACGCACAAGACAGCCCTCCAGACTCCACCACCCGTCAGGGAGCGCCAGGAGCCCTGCGTGGCCAACACATGAGATCTCACGCCCTGGGATGTCAGCCGCAGGGCTGGGCTGGCTGCTGCCCACACCAGATCTGGCAGACAAGGTCTGACCCACGGACCGAATGAATCACCTCCCAAAATAGGCCAGCCAGTCAGCCAGCCAGCCACAGCCACAAGGGCTCCAATCCTTTCCATCCAAGGGATGGTACGAAATCTAGACCGGCGATGCTTAAACACGGCCACACATGCAGTCCTGGGGGGGATTGTCAAACTCAGCGCCTGAGCTCCATCCTGGACATTTCATTGGACTGCGGTGCACCCTGGGCACAGGGAGCCTGGAGTCTCCCAGGTGATCCTAATGCGCAGGATTGTTTGAGAAGAACTGGTATGGACCCCTCACAAGCAACTGCAGAGCTCAGGGGTCCCCATCCCGCTGCAGAGGCCCACAGACACCCACTGCCCAAGTATCTGCTGTGTGAACAGATCAATAATACAGTCATCTTGCCCAGCCGTGGCTCAGTGGTTGAGTGTCGACCTATGAACCAGGAGGCCACGGTTCGATTCCCAGTCAGGGACACATGCCTGGGTTGCGGGCTCCATCCCCAGTGTGTGGCATGCGGGAGGTAGCCGATCAATGATTCCCTCTCATCATTGATGTTTCTATCTCTCTCTCCCTCTCTTCCTCTCTGAAATAAAAATTTAATGAAAAAATAATAATATAGTAATCTTCAGAGGATAAGGCAAAGACCCCAATCTCTTCACTCGCCAGATTCTCAGGTGCTCAGAGTGAAAGATTTGTCTCTGCCCCTGGCACAAAGGTAGGCACCAGGCAGACGGAGTTTGTCTCCTGGGGTGGCCCACGCTGGAGACAGAACAGGAAAGTCACTCTTACGATCTAACCGATACTGGCTGTGGCCCGGGAGGGGTCTCTCCTTGGGGGTTTACACATCTCAGTGCATCTGGCATGGGATTCGTCTGGTCTGATTAAGCTCTGGCATTGGTAGCAGATGGTTTAGCTGCTCCCAAAGCCCCCGGCACATCCAGGGCACGGGGAGGGGGTGGGGGAATGTCCTGAGCCATAGAAAGGGCTGCGTCCTCTCTTTGCTCTCAAGGTTATTGGGGTGCAGACACCTGAAGAGGCTGGGTGTCACGGGTCAGAGCAGTGGTGCCCGCTGAGAGAGTGACCCTCAACATTTTCTATTAAAATATCCTTAACAGCAAAATACAAAGCACCAGCCCCTGGCAGTCTGGGGCCAGCCTCCAAGCAGATTTCCCTCAAGTTGAATTTGACCTTAAGAAAAACACAACCAACACCGGCTGATTGTGCAATCTAAGCAATGGTCTTAGTTTTGGTCACTGGGGGTGACCCAACGATCTGAGGAGAAGGGGGGCTGAGTGAGTCCTGTACCTTATCCCAGGTACACACAGGGCAGCCCTGGGAGCACTGGCAATGAGGGGCCCGGTGAGGTGCTGGCCGAGGAGACTGTGTCCCACCCTCAGGGTGAAGCCATCAGATGAACATTCATCCCATTTTTTTCTTGACCTAAATCACACAAACCTCATTTTTGTCAAAAATTCCACTCTCTATGTGAACTTCTTCCTGCACACTGCTTTTGCCACATGGCTCCTGTCTGCTCCTCTCTAGTCCCGTCGTCCGTCTAGTGCCTTCATCTGATCGCCCGGGTCCTGAATGATGACGATGATCATCCTTATGGTTCTTTACTGGCTCACCATGTGCCAGGCGCTGTTCTACTCACCACCAGTTTATGAGAAATGTACCATTATCATGCCCATTTCACAGACGCGGAAACGGAGGCCCAGCAAGGTTAAAACAAACCTACATCTAAAGCTAACGCTATAGTAACTGGCACTTAAATATGCACCTATTGATGGTAACCTCCAAGTACACCGTCCGTCTTGATTTTTCTTCCCAACTAGACTGAAGCTCCTTAACACGTTAAGCACCACGTCATCACTGGTGACTGACACTATACTGTCCATCTCCAAGACAAAACGGGCTGGGCGCTTAACGTGTTAATGCCTTACACCATACTTCCATTTCTTCTCTATGCCCGGTGCACTGAGTACTAAGCAGATATAACAAATACTTGCCCAGGAAACTTCAATGCCCTGGACAGTTGCTCAGTGGTTAGAGCATCAGCCCGCAGACTAAAGGTACGTGTGTTCAATTCCCTGTTAAGGGCACGTACTTCGGGTTGTTGGTTCTATCCCAGGCCCGGTTGGGGCGCGTGCAGGAGGCAACCAATCATGTGTGTCTCTGACATCGATGTTTCACTCTCTCCCCTTCTCCTCCCTCCTCTCCACTCTCTAAAAATATCGATGGGAAAAATATCCTCAGGTGAGAATTATAAAAAAGAAAAAAAAAAAAGAAAAGGAAACTTCAATGGTCCCCAACTGGCTACAGGAGAAAAAGAATCTAACTTCCCCCTAGGAATTACAGTACCGTGAGCCTTGGATTTCAACTTGGACTGAGCCTGTCTTGTCCACCTGGCATCCCAGAGCCTAGTTCCAGCTTGGCACAGAGTAGAGGCTCCGGTAACACCTGCAGGATGTTGGGGTGCTGTCTCCCATTACTAACTAAGTGATCTTGAGAGTCAGATAACCTCTTTGAGGCTCAGTTTATGCCTCTACATATTGGGGTAAAATTCCCTTATTGCTCATAGCATTGATGCAAAAGTAAAACAAATGAGATGACGAGTATAAACGTGTTTTGGGAAAGATCAAGCCCATCCAAAGGCTGGTGCTGTTACTACCATTCCAGGCATACGCAGTCCGACCCCCATGGGCGCTGATTCAGGATTGGCCCATGTGCCGGGGCGTTTGTTCACTTTCTCTATGCTAGTGGTTGGCAAACATTTTCTGTTTGGGGCCAGATAATATATATATTTTAGGCTTTCAGTCCAGATAGTCTCTGTTGTAGCTATTCAACCCTGCCACCGTAGCACAAAGCAGCCATAAGGTGAGTGTGTTTCAATAAAACTTTATTCATGGACTCTGGCCCCTGGGCAGCAGTTTGCCTCTCCGCTCGACACAGCTGTCTGTGCAGTTCCTCCAGCCCCAGAATACAGAGCCTCCATCTGCACTAGCTCCATCTTCTCCGTTTAGGTTCCCGATGAGATTCCACGACACCTCCTCATTCTCCGTTCCCCTAACATACTAGACCCCTGACACTTTAATTCCCAAATGGAGACAGGTGTGCAGGTTTGTCCTGGCCCCTGCCTTTTCCTGAATCAAACTTCTGCTGAGTCCCGTTTCCTGTGTATTTCCTCACACCTTCAGTTGACAGGCCTTCTGTAACGTCATGCTCACGTAAGGGACATTTTTTACAGGCAGACAAAGGCTTTATCACTTCCTTGGAGTTCCGCTAACTCTCCTCCCTTCTCCAGTGAGGAGGCAACAGGCTGGCTGAGGGAGGGGCGCGGGGGGCCTCTGGCCTCCCTCACTGGCTCAGGGACTCACTCCCAAACACCAGCCCCCAAGCCTCAGATTCCTGTTGTAGCAAAACTGAAAATTATCACATGCCATGGGCCTCTGCAGCTGCTTGCACATGTCAAACCCACTACTGCCAGGACCTATAACCTGCATGGCTACATGCAACAGCTAATTACAGGCTGCCTTTTATTGTTCAATTATTGTTTCATATGTGCTCATACCCCCTTCCCAATTAGATGCTCCCTGGAGGGAAAAAGACAGGATGTCTGATGACTGCGCTTCTTTGGTACCCCCTGCGGGACCTGGCTGAGCACCGGGCTCACCTCCAAGGTGTCAGATAAATACCTGCGGACCAGGCGGCAGGGAGAAGGCGGAGCAGCCCGGTGAGTCCCAGCCCAGAGCCCAAGATGGGCGCAAGTCCAGGAGCGCCTCCCACCAACCCACACTCCAAGAGGCTGATGCTAAGAAGGTGTGGGCTGCATGGGGCTCGGGCTGAAGGCCAGCCCTGTGGCTCAGTTCCTGGCAGTTTCCTGGTGGCAACACATGCCAGACCACCCAGTGACCTGTGACCTCTGGGGAGCCACTTCCCCTCTCAGGGCCTCCGTTTCCTCATCTGTGAAATCATGAAGTGAGACCAGCAAGGCTCCGTGCCCCTTTGCAGCTCTAAGATTTTACATACAAGATAGGGTGGCTTCTTTCATCACTGCTTCCTCTTCCTTTTCAGAGAACAGGGTGTGGGGCTGGGCTTCTGGGAGGGCCGCTGGGGGCTCGTCCGAATTGCAGCGGTAACGGGTCTGAAGCAGCACCAAGACCCGTTCCCACCTCCGCCACTCTGCTGGTCTCAGGACTCACCGCTTGCTTTCTCTGCTCGTCGGCAAGACCCCATCTGAGCCGAGCTCAAGTAGGTCTGTACCCTCTTAACGCGTACGGTTCAAGAAAACAAAACAAGAACTACCCCGGAAGCCATTGGCCGTGAGCCTTTGCCACATTTCCTCTTTCTTGGCTCTTAGCACATCTGTCAGCAGCAATTCTCATGCCACCCCCCCGCCCCCCCCCCCGCCTGTGTCCGGGAGGAGAGCTCCAGGCGTGAGAATGGCCGTCTGCAGACACCTCCACTCCGTCCCTCAGCCCGACAGCCGGGCTGAGCCCGCACACCCGTGTGTCTGGCAGGCCTGTCCTGAGTAGGAACCCCTGACGGACAGGGCAGACACCCGGCTGTCCGGGCTGGTTGGGATGCCTTGCTCCAGGCCCAGACCACATTCAAGGCCCGTCGGTTCCTCGGCGATGGGCTGGACCAGATGGGAAAGAGGAAGCCGGTGTAGCCTCATCGCGGGGCCCCTCCCAGGTCCCGAAGGGCCGATGCCCAGATGGCTTTCCCAGGCAGCCTGGCAGTGAGGCGGTGACTCCCATAGGCCCCTCTCCCAATGGTCCAAGGTCCCAGAAACAGAAGGGCTAGAAACTCCAGAACTGTGCTCTCCGACAGGCTATTCCCAACAGAGGAAGGAAGGCAGGGGCTTCGGCATGGAGCCACCTGTCCAGCAGAACCATGTGGAATCTGACTGCTTGTGGGGAAATCAGGGAAAACCAAGGGGGGTAGTTGATAAACTGGGAAGAGACGGAAATCCCCAAAGACAAAACCGCACAGCAGATGGCAGATGGCGAATGTCGACAGCAGTTACTGATCGAATTGCCTAGGGGTTGCGGACTGTGAAAGGCACCCTGGGACATGGAACCGACAGGGTGGTCCCTGTCCTCAGGAGCCCACGGTCATCAGAGGAGGGAAGACAGAGACACACGTGGTGAAACACCAGGACAGGCACACGCAGTCCGCACAGGCCCCCGCGGCTTTCGGGGCGGCCTCGGTGGGCCCCGGTGTACGCATGTGATACCAGCGAACTCGCCAGGAGGCCAGCGTGTCCTGGGTCCGGGCACAGTGTCCCTCACTCTCTTAGGTGACCGTCTCAGTCCACAAGCGGAGCAGGTAACCCGGGGTGAGTCAGGGCCAGGGGAGGCTGGGTGAACCCTGGGGCTTTGGAGCTGCAGTGACTTAGGTTCCCGCCCCGAGTGCCTCATCATCATCATAAAAGTCACCATGGCCAGGCACTGCTCTGGCTTCCCAGTCACAATCGCATTTAACCCCCGAAATACACAATGAGGGGTGGGTGTCATTACCCAGAGGCCCTCTCTTCACCACTAGACCCTGTGCCCTGCACATCCGGCTACAGGTTGGCCTCTGCCAGCCTTGCTCTCCATCTTCTGCGAACTTGGGCAAGTCAATCTCACTGGGATTCAGATTTCTTTGTGACACGCAGCTACCAAGGCCTTCTTTTCTTTTTTAAATTATATTTTTATTGATTTCAGAGAGGAAGGGAGAGGGAGAGAGAGAGATAGAAACATCAATAATGAGAGAGAATCATTGATTGGCTGCCTCCTGCACGCCCCCTACTGGGGATTGAGCCCACAACCTGGGCACGTGCCCTTGCCCGGAATCGAACCTGGGACCCTTCAGTCCGCAGGCCGACGCTCTATCCACTGAGCCAAACCAGCTAGGGCACAAGGCCTTCTTTATATATTTGTTGTAGAGATGAAATGAGGTGGCACTTTGGAAGTGCTTAGCACCATCAGTCTAGAGCAGCGGTTCTCAACCTGTGGGTCGCGACCCCTTTGGCGGTCCAACGACCCTTTCACAGGGGTCGCCTAAGACTATCCTGCATATC
This sequence comes from Myotis lucifugus, assembly GCF_000147115.1. NCBI lineage: Eukaryota > Metazoa > Chordata > Mammalia > Chiroptera > Vespertilionidae > Myotis > Myotis lucifugus. The sequence continues at coordinate 1,826,532 of NW_005871193.1, read as the reverse complement.
AGATATTTACATGACGATTCATAACAGTAGCAACATTACAGTGATGAAGTAGCAACGAAAATAATTTTATGGTTGGGCCACAACATGAGGAACTGTATTTAAAGGGCCAGAAGGCGGAGAACCACTGGTCTAGAGTGAGCACCATCATCACCACTAGTCATTGGCCCCACAGCCCACAGGCAAGTTTGGTTGCTGGGGATGGACCTGATATGGGAGACCTCGTGCCTTAACCTTGATCCCTGACAGGTGTTTCCTCAGCCAGGGCCTCATTTTATGAGAGCGTTGATATAAAGACAAATATATTAATACCGTATATAGAGGCCCGATGCACGAAATTCGTGCAAGAGTAGGCCTTCCTTCCCCCGGCTGCTGGCACTGGCTTCCCTCTGGCACCTGGGACCCGAGCTTCACTCGTAGCCCAGCTTCATCTGAAAGGTCGTCTGGAAGGACGTCTGGTCTAATTAGCATATTACGCCTTTATTATTATAGATTAGAATACTTTCTTCAACCTAAAAGTTCACTTTCTCTCCTGATTTTAAAAGAAATGAAAACATTTTTATGGACCCGTAGGATATTGTGGGCCCTTGGTACTATATGCCAACTGGGTCTCATGGACAAGCAGTGCTGCTTTCAGCTCTCGCGTCCCAGGTAGGGGGACCAACCGTCCCAGTTTGCTGGGGACTGAGTTATCTCAGGACGCTGGACTTTTGGTGCTGAAGTGAGGACAATCCTGGGCAAATTGGCACATTTGGTGGGACTCCCTCCCTCTCTTATCCTCTCTACTGCAGGCCCCGGAACACTCACTGCTTGCTCTTCTGTAAAGCTGCACTGGCCCCTTGCCCACCCCCAGCCTGGCCGCCTCTGCAGATCAGCACACACCCCTGCAGGTTGACCCCAGAGTGTAAGCTCCCCAACAGAGGCCCTTCTTCCAAAACAGTGCCTGGGACACAGGAGGGGCTCATTAGACATTTATTTAATGAACTGAATAAAACAGAAGTAGTAAGGCACATACACACACATGCATGTACACACATGTGCATACACACATGCATGTGCACATACGCTGCCCCCAAATAAGAACATGAAAAGGTTTCAGTTGTATGAGGATCCCAGAGGACTCCTAGTCCACAGCACCTGTCTACTTCAGAGACAGTGACGAGGAAGCAGAGGCGACTGCTGCCCTCTGACTACCTTTGAGGGCCTTCATGCAGCCCCCCTTTCAGCCCAGAGACCGGAAGTGTGAATTCAGGCAGAATAGGTGACCCCATTCTGCTGCGATGGCTGCAGGGATTTTGCCCTGAGACATTTTCTCATGTCCCCCTTCCCCCCTCCCCCCCAAGTTTAGAGCTTGAGGTCTTCCTTCTGGTTGGTTTTCCTCCCTGGATTTCCATCTCAGCCCCTTACCTCCCCCAGCCTCACCCAGGTCAGTCTCCTTTCAGTCCCCCGAGCCCTCAGTCTGACCTCTCAGCCTGAGAAGTCCTCCCCATTGAGAGCATGTCCCTGCGCCTGGAACTGACATATCCTTTGGGGATACCTTCCTCAACCCTCCACTTCTATCTAGATAAGGGGTGGGGAACACCCGGCCCGCAGGCCGTACAAGGCCCGAGAAATCATGGGGTCTGGCCCTGCCAAGGCATTAAGGGTGAGTTAATTAAATGTTTGACCAAATATAGCAGGTTGATTTTTAAGTTGATAATTTTGTATGGCTCTCAAATCATGTTAAATATCCAAACGGCCCTTGGCAGAAAAAAGGTTCCCCACTCCTGAATAAGTGGACTTTCCAACAACATCAGCTTATACCTCAATTATTGCAGCACTGGTTCCATCCTCTGTGCAGTAGTATTAGTTGTGTACAAGCCTGTCTTGCCCATTAGACCATGAGCACCCCAAAGTCAGGGACTGCACCTTCTCCATCTCTGTATTCCCAGAGTACCCAGAACCGGAGCACTGTGGAGTGGACGAGGGATGACGGGGGGTACGGTGGGTGAGTGGGTCCCCATACCTCATCCCAGACTCTAGTCTCTCCTGAGGCCGGACTCAGCTCTTTCAGAACCAAATCAAGGAGGATCCCATTGCAAATCATATGTCGGATAAGGAATCAATATCCAGAATATATAAAAAAAAACCCTACAACTCAACAACAAAACAACACAATTAGAAAATGGACAAAGGACTTGAATAGACATTTCTCCAAAGACATTCAAATGGCAAAATAAGCACATGAAAAAATGTTCAGCATCACTAGTCATTGTGAAAATGCAAATCAAAACCACCAAGAGAAGACGCTACCTTACACCCAGCAGGATGGCTACTATCAAAAACACAGGAAATAAGTATTGGTGAGGATGTAGAGAAATTGAAACCCTTATGTATAGCTGATGGAAATGGAAAATGGAACAGCTGCTGTGGAAAATGGTATGACGATCCCTCAACAAAAAAAAAATCACACAAGAGTTACCATATGCTCCAGCAATTCCACTGCTGGGTATCTACCCAAGAGAAATGAAAGCAAACATTCAAACTAATACGTGTGCACTCATATTCATAGCAGCAGTATTCACCGTAGCCAGAAGGTGGAAGAAGCCATGGACGGACGGAGAATGAATAAACAAAACGTGACATCTGCCTCCAACAGGCTATTACTCATCTATAAAAGGAGGGAAATTCTGAGATGCTACATTATGGATGAACTTTGAAGACATTGGACTAAGTGAAATTAAGCAAGTCACGAAAAGACAAATGCTTGATGACTCCACTTATCCGAGGTTCATAGTCATCAGCTCCATAGAGACAGAAAGTGAAGACGTGGTTGTGGGGGGCTGTGGGGAGGTGGGCAGTGGGGAGTCACTGTTTAATGGGTTCAGAGTTTCAGTTGGGGAAGAGGAGAAAGTTCTGGCGATGGAGCCACAGAGTTCTGGTGATGGTTGCACAACAACGGGAATGTACTTAATGCCACAGACTGCACACCTAACAACGATGCAAGTGATGGATTTTTGCATGTATGTTGTTACCATAAAAAAGGAGGATTCCAAGGTCAGGGGAACCCGGAGGCCATGAAACCAGCTGGTTTCATCTGGTTCCCATAAAGTGGGGAGCCTCCCTTACTTCCTATATTCTCAGCAAGGGAGGGGCCAACCCCGCTTCTAAGCCAGCTGGCCCCATCACCCCAAGTCCTCCAGGGGCAGGCTCTTCCCTGGGCACTGGGAGTGGCCAGCTGCCCTGAGGAACGGCTGCGCATCAGGGATGATCTGCTCAGAAGCCCAGTTGTCTGGCGCTTCCCAGACGACTCTCCAGAGGGCAGATCAGAGGCAAAGGAGCCCGAGCTCCGAGATCTGGAGGGGCCTCGAGGTGAACTAGTCCCGTCGCCTACATTCTGAAGCAACCTGAGTCCTTAGGTGACTCAAGTAGTGGGGACCCCTACTGCTTCAGATGCTCTCCCTCGACCCTGCCACGGCTAGCCATGGTCACGGAGCTAGGCCAGGCTTCCCGAGCTCATCCTCCCCTAGAGAAATGGACGCAACAGCAAAAGGAAGACTTGGGGGCACACTGGACCCTAGAGCGTGGTACGGAATGAGAGCGGGGAACGGGCTCACCGTCAGAGCTACCCATCGCCCTGTCCCCAGATCGCTTCCTCACCCTCACAAGGTGGGCTGCCCGAAGGGGACACCCCCAAATCGCTTCCTCACCCTTACAAGGTGGGCTTCCCTGAAGAAGACACCCCCAAATCGCTTCCTCACTCTCACAAGGTGGGGCTTCCCTGAAGGAGACACCCCCAAATCACTTCCTCACCCTCACAAGGTGGACTTCCCTGCATGAGACACCCCCAAATCGCTTCCTCACCCTCACAAGGTGGGTGTCCCTGCATGAGACACCCCCAAATCGCTTCCTCACCCTCACAAGGTGGGTGTCCCTGCATGAGACACCCCCAAATCGCTTCCTCACCCTCACAAGGTGGGTGTCCCTGCATGAGACACCCCCAAATCGCTTCCTCACCCTCACAAGGTGGGTGTCCCTGCATGAGAATGCTTCCAGTCCCGGTCCCCAACTTCACGCAGAATCCCGTGTGCTGAGAGCCAGTGAAACCCAGCAGCATCACTGGGCCACGAGAGAGGGTGGCCCTGGGAGTCCAGCTCACGTGGTCTAACTGTGGGCCCTTCCCTGAGCGGGACAGGAGGCCGGGACTGCAGGAGCCCCTTTCCCACCATGCGCTGCATCCAGCTGGGCTGGAGCTCCCTGCAGGACAGGGGACCAGCACCAGACACCGGGCAGGGAATCCGAGGTGGAGAGCTGCACGTGGAGCAGCGCCGGGTCCCAGCATGCCCAGTTCCCAGCATGCCTGGGTCCCAGCATGCCCGCACTGCCCTCACTTGCTGGGAGGGGAGGGGCAGCTTGGGGCTGGCACCAGTGGCCAGGACACCAGTCTGTGTTGCCCTGCAGGAGGGGGTGCAGTCCTTCTTGGCTCCCTCTGCCTGGAGGCCCCACCTGTGCCTGCAGCTGTGGGCTGGGGTGTGCTCGGTGCTGGAGGCTCTTCGCCAGCCCACACTTGCCCTCCTGTCGCTGTGCTGCCTGCCCGGTAACCCCACCCCGCGCTGGTGCTTGGGGTTCGTTTCTGACACCGAAACATGTCTCAGTTGGTTATTAAGTAGCTCACACTGTCATACAGGCTCAGGGGCAGGGACTTTGACTTCCTCTGTCTCTAAACGGTCTGGCACAGTGGGCTGCCCTCACTGCCCCCTGCTGACATGGGCTGGCATGGGGGCACCTTTTGGCCTCACAGCGGGGGCTCTGACTACTTGGATAGTTCTGGAAAGTGCTATCGGAGACGCAGACGGCTTAGGGGCCAGGAGCTCTGGCGGCAGACTACTGGGGCCCAGAGCCTGGAGCTGCCCTCACTCCTGTGTGACCGTGGACACATCACCTCACCCCCTTCGGAGCCTCGGGTGGGTAAATGGATCCGCGTGTAGTTGTCCTGAGGATTCAATGAGCATGTACACGTAGAGCATGTAGAACAGGACCCAACACATACAGGCCCAGGAAGCAGCGAGCAGCGAGTACAATTACACTCTCTGACCCGTTCCCAGCAGACCCCCAGCTCCTGCCCTGTCTCCGTCCTGTGAAACAGAGCTTCTTACTTCGGAACCCAACAAAGAAATCCCCCATCCCCACATCAAATTAAACAAACGGTCGCCCTTCCCCAAAATGGCTTTTATTATCCAGGCCCCGGGATTTCTCCGTGGGTTCTCACACCAAAATGTGGGCGCTCTGGCACTCATTCTCCACGGGGGGGGGGGGGGGGGTCATTCCATTTTATGGAAGAAGAAAGGGAGGCCTCGCGAGGCGAGCATGCTTCGTGAGGTCACATGGAGTGAGGCTCCGGTTCCCAGACCGGAGCCCCTGCCCACTCCAGCTGGGCCCACGGAGAAGGTTCAATCTACAGGGATCGCCAAACCGGATCCTCACTGGCTCAGAATTAAACTGGGAAAGTAAGACAAATGAGGAGTGTGCCGGTGCCTCCCCCTCCATCTGCCCCTGCCCGTGTCTGAAAGGCAGACGGAGGAAACCTGTCCCAGTGGCTCTCCACTCCTCACCGGGCGCCTCTCCCCAACCCCCGAGGCCCTGCCTGAGGAAGGACCCCGCCAACTCCTGCCAGCAGGTGCCAGGCTGGTTGCTTAGGGACCCAGCCCTGCCTGGCCTCATCCTCCAGGGCAAACAGCTGAGCAATCACAGATGGGGCGGAGGGGCCGTGCGTGTTTGGAAAGCTGTCCTTGCCTTTTCTGCTCACTCAGTGAGATTTCCTTTTCGGAGCGACTGGAAAAACCCACCGATTCCACATCCAGAATCTTAACAAGCTTCCCTTGGAAAACATCAGCCCTGAGATCAGCTTTCACAGACCTTGCCCCAAAGCACTCGCCCGAGTGTCCCCCGGGGCGGCCGCCTCTTGGGGCTCTTGTGATTGAGAAGGAAGCCCAAGCCCACTGCTCCCTCATCAACGTGCAGTGAGCACCCGCCATGCGCCAGGGACACCGTGATGAACCAGGCGGGGCCCTCATCCAGAAAATCACAACCCATGGAAACGAGGGCGAGGAGAGAAAGGTGTGGTATTTGGGGAGCATAGAAGGAGGTGTTCAAGTTACAACCAGAAACGCTCTCTCAACACCCCAACTCACCAGCTCCCACATTCTCCATACAAACCCACACGTGCCCAGCCACGTGTGCAGATTAACACGCCTACTGCCTCTCCACGTGCTCCGGCCAACGGAGGGGCCCCGACTCACACTCTCAATGGGAGGCGCGTGTCCTGCAGACCCCAGCTCCCACTTGTCCCCCACATCAGGGCGTCGGGGACAGTCCAACACCACTCTTCACACGGGGGTGGCGCCAGGAGGTGAGGAAACTGGGGGCTCACGAACTGGAGGTGGGTGCGATGACGATAATGGAGTGTGGTGACCCAGATTCCCCGAGACTAGAACAGGAAATTGGCTGAGTGAGAAAAACAGCTTCCGCCAGGGTTTGAGATGGGCGACTTGAGCTTGTTTGGAGACTTTCAGAACTTGGTCTCACGCAAGACACACGTGAGCAGTGGAAAGAGCGTGTGTTCTGAGGTTGGACAGATATGAGGAGAGGCGGGGCCACAACAGCACCGCCGACAGAAGCCACGGGCTCAGTGATTCCAGCCTGCAGTTTCCTGCCACGATAGCTCCCTTTTCCCTCCTGTCCTGACTTTAAATGCTCCTGATCTTAGCCAACGTATCTGGTCCTCTCGTCCCCAGAGAATAGTCCAGGCCAGGCTGGGCCCCCAGGCTCTTCTCTGGGGGATGGAGCCCCCTGGAAGAGGACACCGAGGCCCTGGATGAGGACAAGCCTGGGTCCTCCCCACAGGAGGACCCCAAAGCCGGAAAGAGCACAGGTGTGGGCTACCTGGCGAGTCGGGAGCAGAAGGAAGAGGAGAACATGGGCTCCTGGGCACCCAGGCTGGGCCCGGTGGGCCTGCCCTTCCAGCTCATGGGCTGGGAGCTGGATCCAGAGTCCCAGCCGACCGTGTGAACCAAGAGCTGGAATTCAGGGCTTGATATCAGCCTCTAGTCTTCCTTCTTTTCTCAACGACGTAGGTGGGTGGATGTTGTAGGTGCCGAAGCTGCAACAGGAGTTGCTTTGGAAGGAAAAGCCAGCAGAGTCGGGGCTAATGTGAAGAAAGAGGGGTGGGTGGGAGGGAGGAATCTGAACCAACACGGCAGTGAGGGTGTCTCGGGCAAGTCCCAGGGGGTCCTGAAGAGAGGGCTCTCCTGAGCCATTCGGGTCCTCTTCCTGACCCCACCCTGGGGAAGTGCCCCCTTTACAGCACTGGGCGGTCAGCACCTGCAACCCCTGCCAGGCCAGGAGGAGCTGGTAAGACGGGTCTGCTCCCTTGCAAGGTGGCAGGGCTCTCAGGGAAGGAAGAAGACGAGGACAGGCGCACGTCACCTGTGTTCTTGCTGAAAGGACCAGAGGAAGCGCCTGGGTCGGGAAGACAGAAGTGGCCCGGCCACCGCCCCTCCGTTACCAGCTGGAGCTGGGATGAGCCAGGATGTGCGGCCTCCACTATACCACACGCCAGTCCCGACCGCCAGGGGCTGTCCCTCCACAGCTCTGTCCCGCCCATGCGGTGACAGCGATGGGGGCAGCTCTGAGCGGGACCCCAAGGGCCCCGGGTCCTCAGGTCTGTCTCTATTGAGCTGTGTGAACGGGGACAAATCCTTTCACCTTCTGGGCTGCAATGTACCACCTCGAAGCCGCGCTGGGATCTGTGATAAATGCGTGTCTTCCTTTTCAACTGGAGTAATCAGCCCACTACCAAACAGTCCCTGCACCGACGGCTCCTGGACTTCAGTATATGAGGGTCACCCGAGGAGAGTCTTTTCAAAAGCAGATGTGAGGGTCCTCCCTCCGAAGGTTCAGGAGCCAGGAAGGCTGGTGTGGGGCCCCTGAATCTCCACTTTCAAAAAGTGACCCGAAGAATAATCACAGTGAAGGTCCCAGCACTGAGGCGTCCGATGCTACAGAGGACCAGCGAGGCGCTGAGTGAGGAAAAGCATCTGTCCTCAAGGAGTTCCCAGGGTACCGAGGGGAGACAGGACCCCACTCCAGGAACGGCGCATCCTCCGTGACGGATGGAGAGGTTCAAGGTCAAAGAGAGAGAGACTCTGGCCCTTCACCAAGAAAGTGTGAGCAGCGCTTCCCGAGGTGACTGGCAGAGGCGTTAGGAGGGTGTGTGGCAGAGACGGCTAAATGCTCGCCACAACCGGCTTCCTGTTCCACCTGGGCTCACAGACTTCATTTCCCAACCTCCTCTGTGGTTAGCTGTGGTCATGTGACCGAGTTCTGGCCAATGGCATGCGGGTGTCAGAAACACACCATTTCCGGACCTGGCCAGCAAAAATCTCCCACGTGTGATTGTGGCCCCCACCTGCCGATGTGACTTTCCTTAAAGGAGAAATAGACTTTGACTGTGTTCAACGACTGAGACACAGGGGCTGATTGTTACAACTGTTAGTCCATCGTGATTATATGGGATGCGAGCACGTGGTGTCGGCTTTTGCAACCAGTGCTTGGTGCTGCCTTGAACCTGAAGGAGATGCAGGTTCTCATCTTACAGGGCTTACCATCTTTTTTAATTTTTATTTTTAAATATATTTTTTATTGATTTCAGAGAAGAAGGGAGGAGAGAGAGAGATAGAAACATCAATGATGAGAGAGAATCGATTGGTTGTCTCCTGCATACCACCTACTGGGGATCGAGCCCACAACCCAGGCATATGCCCTTGACCAGAATTGAACCCGAGACCCTTCAGTCTGCAGGCCGACGCTCTATCCACTGAGCCAAACCAGCTAGGGCAGGGCTTACCATGTTTGCAGAGAAAAGCAACACTGGTAAGGACCGGAGAAAACAGCCAGTGTGCTCCACAGGAGTGGAGGGCAGACAACAGCCTAAAAGAACATCCCATGTAGCTATGCCATGAAGCCTTTTCCAGTTAGCCTTGGGCTGGGCAGGCTTCTGAGACAGCACATAAAAACACAGTTAAATGGTCCAATGGTCCTGAAGATTTTTACTTCATCTTTATTGCTCCAGTTTGGAACTATGTTATTTTTAGTATTCTTTTCTTTTCTCTCATGCCAAGAAGGTCAGGGGCAGGTGTTATGCCTGAGTCTGGGCGCGCCTGCTGCTGGCATAGAGATGGGGATTTCCCTGGCCGGTCCCAGGGCCATCAAGCTTGGCTGACATCCCTGGAGCGCCACCGAGGCCCTGTCCAGGGAGGGGCCGCCTGGCCAGGCAAGAGAAGAGGGGACAAATGCAGGAACGGAACCGGCGTGGCTTCGTCCTCTGACCCGAGACCCCTTCCTCTGCATCTTCCTTGAATTTTTCAATGGTGTCGGCATAAAGCAGAGAAAATCTGGTGGGGGAGAGGGGAGTGTGTTCTGCGTGTGCTTAAATGGGATATTTAACCAGAGGTAAAGTCAACCTTCTATTTTCCGTATCCAAAGAGAACACACCAGGAAGGCTCTCCAGCAAGCGGTATTTTAGGATAGGCACTGAGAACTTTTAAATGATTAAAGTTGTAAGACTCTGGAACTGATGACAGGTTCCTCCTGCTAGTGTTAAATGTAGGGCCAGTGTTCCTCTAGCAGTATGCCTATGGAAGGGAGGGATGGGAAGGATCACATAGAATGGAGAGATAGGAAGAACCTATGGAATGAAGGATGGAAGGGCCTTATGGAATGCAGGGATAGGAAGGGCCTTTGGAATGAAGGGATGAAATGAAGGGATGGAATGATGGGATGGAATGATGGGATGGGAAGGTTCTTTAACCCCTTTCCCAGCCTGAGGTCATTTGGGTCTCTATTTTGTACAAGGTTCTGAAAGGACAAGGCCTACATTTGTCCCAGCCACTCACTGAGTGAAGAGGATCAAGAAGAGCACTTGACAAGGAGTCCAAGAGGGATGTCAGTCCTGGCTCTGCCCGACCAGATATGTGGCCTGACGAGGTCCTCCTTACTCTACGGGCCTCCGTTTCTCCATCTGTGAGATGAGGCACTAAACCAGGGCTTGGCACTCTGCAAGCAGCAGGCTGGCGTGTCCTCAGTGCACACCCGATGCTGCGCAGGCCTGGTGTCCTGGGCCCGGAGCCTACTGAACACGCAGTGCCTGTGTCCCTGCTCAGAGGTCAGCCCCTACCCTGCCACCTGCAGGCATTCGGGGGATGAAGGAGTAGAAGTTGGCCCCACTTCCGGGGTCAGAGCCCAACAGCAATAAAGGAGCAACTGGCCTCACAGTCACCAGCCCCACAGAGTACCGAGCCCTGCCTCGTTCAGGACTAAGACAGAAAATCTCTGGGCCGGGAGGCAAGAGATGCAGCTCTCACCTTGGGTCCCCCGTGACCTTGCTGTGTGACCCTGGATGCCCCCCTCAGCCCCGGAGACTCCTATAGCTTAGACTGGAGGGATGGTGTGTGCATTTGGGCTGCCCCTCTGAGCACCCAGGGGGAGGGGGAGGGGACGGGGGAGGGGGTTTCCACACAAGCCACCAGGAGCCCGTGGAGAGTACGGCCCCAGCCCCCGAAACTGCACCTGGGGTGACTCAAACCTCCCTGCCCCTCCAGCTGAGGCACGGCGTCCCAGGAAGCTGCCATGTTCTGAAAGGAGAGAACAAGCGAGGCCTGTTCCCACGTTCTCTCTGGCTGTCTCTCCACCTTCCCACCTCCCACCAAGGGGCTGGGGAGAGGCACGGGGAGCTCTGGGAGGCTGCTATGCCTGCTCCCAGGTGGTGGTGCCCAGCCCAGCCCAGCCCAGCCCAGCAGCGAGGCCTGCCCACAGCCCCGCTCAGCCAGGCCAGGCCCAGAGACGCAGGTTGCTCTGGCCGCTATTTATAGCCGCGCCAGCCTCTGCTCTCCCCGATGGGGGCCTCAGTCTCTCAGCGACAGGGAAACACACAAATGCCTTTCCTTGGAGACAGGAAAAGAAATCCCCTGAGGAGCTCGGATGTGATCTCGTTGGGCAGGAAAAAAAGCATCGTTAGGGGTCAGACTGGGGTCAGAGTCTGGCCCATCGCTTTGAAACCCTTTCCAGAAGCGCTCCGAGGGAGAAGAGAGCTGAAAATATTATGAAAGGTGGAAAAACACTCAGCCGGATGAAAGGCTACAACATCTGGCTGCAGCTCACCCAGCCCCTTGGTCAGCCACACACCCCCTTGCGCTCCTTCAGCTGGGGCCAGCCCAGCAGGGCTGCTCTGGATGCTGGCCTGGTGCTGGGGAAGACGGTCCCTGAGGTGGTGGTTCTGAATCTCCAGGCAGAGGCGAGGGACAAAGAGGGGCCATGCCCACCGCCCACCCTTTAGGAAGCATCAAGCCCTGAGTTTCAACAAAATGAGTTTCTGAGAAGGGAGTCCTGCCCTCCGAGGGCTCACAGGCGGCAGCACGAGGCAGGAGATGCGCAGAGGCCCCTGTGCAATGAATGGATCAAGAACCAGACAAGGAAGAGCTGAGGTGGGCGCCAAACCAAAGGTGCCTTTTCAGGGGTGCGGCTAGGAAGGGGAGCTTTTGGGGGGGGGTAAAGAGGGAAAGCTGTTTGGGCCAAGGAACAAGTCACCCCCTGCCCAGCATATTTTCTTGGTAGGTAGTTCTACTTCTCCCAAGAAATACCAGAAACAGCTGCCTTTTTCATCCGCAAAGAGAAACGCCAGATTTGTGGTGTGTCTCCCCCACCCCACCCCCAATCATGCAAAAAGCCCACATTCTAGGACCCAGGCTCACAGCCGGGCTGGTAGTAAGTGCGGCAGCTGAACTTTGTTTAAAAACAGGAACCATCTCCTCCCCAGGCAGCAGCAAAGCTCTGGAGCCATGCTCTGAACCGCTCTGAACCCCGGGCGCACGTCACGATGACCTGGGCAGCTTTTCAAGGCCCTGCTGCCCAGGCTGCGCCCCTGGCCGATTCAGTCCGACTCTCCGAGAGCCCCATTTCCTAAAGCTCCCCAGGCGGTTCCAGGGCACAGCTAAGATGGGGAATCACTGGCCTAAAGACCCCAGACAGCCAGAGTGCCTGTGTGTGTGTGGAGGGTGGGGGGGGGGGGCAGAGGGCGAGGAGGGATCTACACCATCAGGCAAGAACCCCCAAAAGAAAGCAGGCACCTCCCTTCCCCAGCCATGCTGTTCTACATAAGCACCCCCTGCAGCCTACCCCCCCACCCCCACCATTCCTCCAGAGCAAGCCCTGCTCTCCAGCCTCATGAGGGGCGCCCGGAGGACAGGCACGGGGTCGAGGGGCCAGTGTTAGGGGGCTCCTTCGAACACGAAAATCAAAACCTCTTCTTTGGTTCCCGTGTGTCCCCTCACAAGGGAAAGGACCATTTGTTTGACGCCGGGGACCCAGCAAATTGGGGGCCCCCAGGCAGGATGAATTATTAACCACGGAGGCCTCAGAGCCGGGCCTGGGGAAGCTGGGGCTAATTCTACACATACAGGACTGACAGCTCCATCGGTGATGAGCCTGCTCCTGCCCGTGACACTGACCAGCTCACTCTGGTCTACAAACAGCTCCTTTGAGGTCAGCTCTCCAAGGCCCTGGCAGAGCGCTTCTCCCATAAAGAATGAAACAGGTAGCCAGGCAGTGCGCTGTCACACTCCGCCAGGTCTGTGGCCGTTTGCTGGCTGTGTGGCCACTGGGAGGGGTGGGGGGGTGTGGAGGGGCTGACAGCTTTAGGGAGCACAGAGAACCCCATTAGGAAATGCATGCAAGTCCCTTTAGGTTCCGTCCAAGCCACCCAGGAAGTAAAAATGGTGGTGGGACAACCACCTAAGAAAGAAGTTTCCGTTGCTTCTGAAAACACCCTGGGCCTCTGCCAAGTATCTGGACTGCGTCTTAAGCTGGTTTCTGGCCATTCGCAATAGGGAAGTCTCAACCTATGGAAGTTTATCCTGGGGGACTGGCCGAAATCCACTTTCTATCTAGAGCTTCAAAGCTCGGATTTGGGGGGGGGGGGGATGACGAAAGAAAGAAAAAGAAAAGAAAAAGGAAACAGTTGCCCATCACTCTCCCAGCCCCAGGTGAGCATGTGCCCGCCCCCCCCCCCCCCCCCC
>NW_005871193.1:1810904-1812305 GCF_000147115.1 Myotis lucifugus | reverse complement strand
CGGTGGGGGGCGGGACTCCCTCTGTCCTCTCTTCAGCCTCCTGCAGACAGCTCATCCTCATCACCCATGACGCTCCCGTTCAGTGTGGAAGGTGCTATAAGGTCAACCGTCCCTCCTCCTTCCCCCTCCCCCCCACCCGCCCTCTCATTCCCTAAGCACTGGGTGCAGAAGCCTAGTCCATCAGGGGAGTTAGAGCAGACACTGGAGAAGAAGGAAATCGGTATTTGGCCTGCCTGGAGAGCAGCAATGGTTTTACTTGGAAATGCCAGAAGACACTGCGGGGATGGGGGGTAGGAGGGCGGGGCACAAGCATATGCAAATCACATGCAAAGTTATGGCAACCTGGAGAGAAGCAGCCCTTCCACACCAGGGACCTTGACCTCTGGGAGCCTCAGGGAACTGAAGGAGCCTGCAGACAACACCCTGTTGTTTGTGCATTTCCCTGACGGCCTGGCCAAGAGGGGGTTTTGCCGGACCTTGTCCTTACCACCATGGACAGCTCATTTACATTTCCCCATCGGACTGGGTGAAGGACACCCTTCACAGCAATTAGGGCACCCCACGCACGCCCCCTTCCCCCCACCCCCCGCCCCCACACTCAACTTCCCAGACCACGTTCGTACACAGTAGTTATAGCTGCCAGTGCTCACACAGAGGCTGCATGTGCCAGGTAATTTACATGCAGCTTGTCATTTAACTTTCCCAACAGCCTGGAGGTAGAGATTATTATTCCCATTTTATGGATGAGGGAACTGAGGCTCAGGGCTACACAGCAGGACACGTGTGCCGGGACAGACCGAGGCCTGTGCTATTCTAGGGCCTATGCTCTTAGCCACTGCAACGTAGTCATTCAGCAGAGGTGGGACTGTGTCCATGTGTACTCTGCCATCTTTCCATCCAGCGCAGCCCGGAGTCCCAGAAAAAGAAGGCAAAGCCTTCAGAGCCTGGCGATGCTGGGGGCACTGTGCCCACGGGGTCTGATGGCCTGTGGACCCTCGGAGCCCCAGAGAGCACCTGAGAGGGGTCATCAGGACCCTCTCCAGGTCTGTGCGGCTTTTCCCGCAGCTTGGAAACAATGCGGTCCTGGGCACAAGTAGGGCAGAGGGCTAGACTCAGCCCCGACACCAAGCGGCCAACTCCATTTTAAGCTCTGGTTACTTTTCTAAGGAACCCGCTCCCTCCTCCACCTTAGCCAAATCTGTCTGTGCTCCAGGGGGTTTCAAACTGCAGCCCAATTTGGCTCCATCCTCCCACACAGTCTTTCTCCCAGAAGCCTGTGAGGCCTGGCAGGCACGAGCTGGCGAGAGCTGAGAGCCAGCACCTAGCTGCTGGCCGCCTGGGCTCAGAAGGCCCTCCATATCAGGGGCTGCCTCCCGGGACAGGGAGGTAATGAGGGGGCAG
>NW_005871193.1:1789989-1810192 GCF_000147115.1 Myotis lucifugus | reverse complement strand
GAAGTTCTTCTAGACTTCGAGAGGAGCTTTTGTCCCCTTTTTTACAGGAGAGAAACGGGAGGGGACCCACATGGTCCATCACAGCTCAGTCCTTTCAGAGCCTCTGAACTCCCTGTTAGTGTGTCTCGGGCCCTCGTCACCTGTCGATGAATCTAGGCCCAGAGAATCTAGGCTCCTGGAAAAAGTCAGCAAAACAGACTGTGCTGGTGAGGATGCCGGGACAGAAGAAATCCGCAGTGAGCACATATAATGCCATAAGCTGGCCGGCCTCCAGGAGGAAAACCCAGGCTGAAGCCCCAGGGTCCTAAAGAGAGAAGACTGGGTTCCTGGCAGTGTCCAGTGGCCCCTTCCCTATGAATAACCAGCAGTAGCGATAACCTGGCAGGGGGTCAGGTGGGTGAAGGGGACACAGAGAGCCTCCTTTTATGCACCTGGAGGTGAACACACAAAGGATGGGAACCGGCTGTCCTTGTCCCTGGGCCCAGGAAGGGGGGGCTGCACCTTAAGCAGCACATCCGGAACCCTAAATCCACGGCATCGTGCTGGGGTTCAGGGGCCCCGCTGAAATGGTGAGTGGGTGACTTTCCCGCCCCAAAGGGTCAGGTGATGAAAAGCATGACGTTAGCTTTCTTCCTTCTCCAGTGCAACCTGACATGTGGCCGGCTCCCACTGTGAGATCTCCCCGTGGTTCTTTTTGCTCCAGAAAAGCTGACGTAAAAGCTGGTTCCCTAGTCCCAGCTCCACCTCCAGCGCGAGCAAGCTCCCTGCCGCCTGGTTGCCCAAGTTCCCCTTCTAGACCAAGATCTGATCGCCGTGGTTGTAACATAAAACCTTCTAGTCCGTTATCAACTAATAATTATTGAATAACTACTGTGTGTCAAGATCTAGTTGCTTATTCTTTCATACATCCATCTAACAAATATTTACTGAGCACCTTCTACACGGCAAGCGCTAGCCTCGGTGTTCAAGTTCAGGCTCGAATACGGCATAGTCCCCACCTTCTCATAACATGCACTCTAGTAGGACATGAAATAAGAAATTATAACTAGACTCACCGAACTCTTACACATTTCATTATCTCAATCCTCACAGCCCTGCCAGAAGGTAATTTACAGAAGAGTAAACTGAGGTTCAGAGTGGTCACACAGCAAGTAAACGGTAGATTCAGACTGCAAACCCTGAGCCTCTGCGTCTGACAATTTTCCATTGTAACTGCTGTCCTTCCTCCAATGACTCCGGTCTGAGTGGGTCCTTCGATGCCGAGTCAACAGTTCACACTCATCTCCAGCCACAATCAAGGTTCCCTCGATTCACTTTCCCAGCAGCCACCCTGCCCTCTGGTGGTTTGGTTCTTGCCTGTCAATATCCTCCTCCTGACTTCCTGACCCATATTCGCCAATAACCACTACATGCCTCTCCGAAGCAACCTTCCCAGGTGTCCTCTCTGGGTTGCATCTTAAGAACGCTACCTCCTACCCCGAGAAGAGCATTTGACAGCACGAAACCAACGGTGCACAGCAGAGAGCTCCGTTTCTCCCCAGATGGCTTCCTGTTATAAGAGGCGGGCGGCTGCACACCGTTTAGGTTAGACTCGCAGAAGGTTCGCTTTCTCGGGGGTTCCATCCCACACTGCACTTCTCTTGCTCGGCTGCCAGGCCAGCAGCTTCGATAGGACACTCAAAGACACCGCGACGGTTACATGGCCACGGCCCTGAAGAGCTCCTGCCGGGGCTGAGTCAGGCCCCAGGAGTCTGCCTTCCAATTGTTCTCCTTTAGGAAGACTAGAGACGCACAAAAGGTGTGTCTGATCAACACCGCATCTCTCAGGGCCCCGCGCCAGGCAAGGCCAGTCCTCCGATGGCCAGGGCAGTGTGGTCACCGTGGGAACAGGTCTTGTCCTACTACACATAGAGAGAGGGCTCTGTTGACTCCTCACAGCCTCAGGCCTGACCTGGCCCAGCCAGAGGTCATCTCAGGCAGCCTATTGCTTCCAGGATAGAAGCCGTGGCTGGGACCATGAGGAGCACAGAGAAATGTCACCAGTGCTTAAGGATTTCTAGAGAAATAAATACTAGGGCTCTATCCTCCTCAGAGCCAGGATCTTAAATAAATAGTTCCTATTGGGAAGCCTTCCAGCTCTGCCTGGCCAGAAATGGGCTCCCGTGGGTCAGCCTGAGCTGCTCAGATCAGCTCGGGGGCAGCTCCTGCGGGAGGCTAACTGACTACTGAGGTCAAATCCCTGACAGCTTTGGCCGGCACCTCTGGCTTCTAGAGCATGGAGGGAAATCAGTGGGGAGTGGAGTGGCCGTCCCAGATGTAGCCATAGCTTAGAGAGAGGCTGGGGACTGGCTCCTGCCTTTGGCACATGTAGGTAGGCTGGCAGTGGATGAGATAAAATGGAATCATAAAGTATATTTAATTAATCCAAAAGAAGACACACAAAAAAGAAAAAGGGAATAAAGAACAGATAGGACAAATAGAAAACAAAGAGTAAGATGACAGACTCAAATCTACTTGTATCCGTATTCACATTAAATGTAAATGATCTAAATAACCCAATTAAAGGGCAGAGATGATCTGACTGGATTAAAGAAACAAAGATCTAACTACTTGCTGTCTATAAGAAATGACCTTTAAATACAAAGACACAAATAGCCTAAAAGTAAAAGGATGAATAAAGAAATACCATCCTAATGGCAATCAAAAGAAAGCTAGAGTGGCTACATGATATCAGACAACATAGATTTCAGAGCAAAGAATATAACCAGGGATAAGAAGGTTATTTTGTAATGTAAAGGGGTTAATTAACAAGATGAAATAATCATTCTAAGTGTTTATGCACTGAATAATGGAGCTTCAACATACAGGAAGCTAGAACTATATGGAGAAATTGGAAAATCCACAATTAAAGTTGGAGATTTCAACATGCCTCAATAATTGATAAGCAAGTGGAGCACATGATATGCCTCAATGAGTAGCAGCTACTGTTATCAACCACGATTCAATTTGATCAATATTTACGGAGCATTTCAGAGGGGTGCCAGGCCCCAGAATCCCCTGAGGTGTGCAGTATCCAGAGGGCCTGTTAGCAAGAGGGACAGACCTGCACCCCCAACCTTTCTCTTCTTGCTCCCCGGCTCCCCCTTGTGGTAGTTCGGAGTTCAGCACGTGGCCACTGGGCTGAAGACTGGGGCAGAGCTGGCCCCAGGTGCTTCCCCTGGGAAAAGTTCTGGAAAGGCAGAGCCCAAGTACAGAGGCAGTGGCAAGACTGAGGAGGGAGTGGAGAGAGAGCAGGGGGGCAGGGTGCCAGGAAACTTAGCTCTACAAGCCAGCTGAGTCACCGCTCAGTGGCTGCAGGGGCTGAGGGAGATGGTTCCAGAGGGGCCCTGCTAAGGAATGACAGCGGCTTCATGGGGGAGGGGTGCAGGCAGAGAGGCAGCAGCAACGGGTCAGGCTGAGACCCGCAGGCCAGGCTGATCGACCCTGGAGCCTTGGAAGCCATCCGTCCCTTGGGTGAATGGGGACAGGGTCTTGGTCTTTCTCTCAATGGAGTGGAGTAATAACTTGGGCTGCAAAGGAGGAGATAGTCGTTGAGTCTTGTAGTAAGACGTGCCCGCCCAAACCTCAAAGGCACAGTGACCTGGTTGTGCATACAGGACAGTAGCCCGTCTTTCTGGTGTTTTGGAGAATTGGCAGAGACAGCCCCTGAGGCTTCATGTGCGAATCCAGGTTTAGGCAGGAGTGGAGGGCAACAGGCAGCCACTGAGGGCTTTCACCACAGGGTGATGTGATAGAAAAATCCAGTAAGGCCTTTGGAGGCACCAGAAGGGCCCTGGACGCTCAACTCCCCCCTGCCCGCTCCCCCCCCCCCCATCTGCACATGTTGTCACCTACATCTCGAGGAGCCTCACAACCACCCTGCCTACTGTCCCATTTCTCAGAGGGGAAGCCTGAGGCTGGGACACTGGGAAGTTTGTCCTGGGTCACATACCAATGATCTCGTCTACACAGTCTGGACTAGAAACTAGCTCTTCTGTCACCTAGGCAAGGGGCCTCTCTTTTAAGAAAATGTGTATCACCTTTTTAAAAAATATTGTCCTAGAAACACATGACAGTATCTGGTTACTCAGCACGGAAGGGAACAGCACAACTCCACCCTTTTCCACTCCCACCCTCTCCTACGTGAAATCTCCTCCAGTGGTTGGCTGGGCATCTGCCAGGCCTTCACTGTACACTTACACACACACACACACACACACACACTACAAATGGGGTTGTCCCGTGTGTACCTGTTTTCACTTCTCGCTAGTCCCTGTTGGTACATATGGATCCAGCTCTCCCTTAGAAGCACCCGGGTAGGAGTGTGGGTGGCTGGCATGTCCTCCCCAGCTCCCTGAAGCTCTTTCTATTGCTCAGTGCCCCTCAGGCACCAGCTGCACCCCGTGCACCCACTGTAGGCAGGTACTGAGCTGGATTCTGCGGGCAGCAGTTCCCACGAATGGCTCTGGGGATTTTAGAACAGTGCTTGGCTCAATATCTATGTGCAAAGGAATTTGAGGCCGTCCTTAGGCATACTTTTCTTTTAATTTTAGAGGTTAAGTATTCATTTAATGTGTCAGGAAAAAATCCTAAGTCCATCAAACAGTGATTCTAGGCTTTTCAAAGTCCCTTTAACACAAGCTCAAGTTGAGTAAGTCTATCCAAAGAGAAACACTAGGAACATAACAGCAGAGGTGCACCATGGGTATGGCCAGAATCCTAAGTGGCCATAACCATGTTCCACCTCTGCGATTATTTACCTAGTGTGGAAAGGGCCCGAGTGAGGTCTGGGAATTGTTGTGGGCGGGGCTGGACTTGGCAGGGAGGACCTGGGAGTCTGGTTCCTGACCGCTGCTCCTGGGCTCTGGAGGGCCCGGAGGAGGGGGAGGAAGCGGCCTGCAGACATAAGGTCAATCCCTGGCTGCAGTGATTCAAGTGGAACAAAGAGTCCTTTTTCTTGTCATCTGTGCATTCCATGTACCAAGAAAAACAGCACCAAAGGCCACAGGGACAGGCTCCCAGGATCCCCGTGGGCTGCAGCAGGTGACGGTGCGAACGAACAGTTTGGTGCAAGGACGCCCTCCCTTTGGGCCTGCTTTCCAAAGGCAATGAAAGGACTGGCCCAGACCAGCAGGAGTCTCACTTGATCATGAGGGCACCGGGGAACCCCGAGGGTCTTTTCCATCCCAGGGGAGGCACCCTAAGACCACCTGACGTGTAAAGTCTCAGGGGCACGGCTCCAAAGAAAGAACAAGAACCGCAGCTGGCTTGGCGATTTACGGCGGCCTTCATGTTCTCAGGGAAGCAGGTGTAACCTGCAGGAGGGATCTGGGGGGACTTGAAGGGATTTGCTTGGTCGACAACGGGCACCCAAGGGAACAGTCGGACGTCACAGGTCTCGGGGTGTCCAAGGACAGACTCCAAACCATTGCTTCTGAGGCTGCCAAAAGCACAGGCAGCTCCCAGCCGCCCTTCCCTGGTTCCTCTGCCTGAGAGAGACACGCACACCCCACATGGTCTTGTGAGTAGAGCTGGAACTCTGAGCACCCCCCTCCCCAACACACACACACACACACCTGCCCCTCTTCCTCCCTCAGGCGTGGCAGAGAGGAGACAGGACGCTGGGACCACTGCTTTCAAAGGCTGAGCCAAATGCTTACCTAGGGGATGGCCTCAGCAATGCCTGGAACCATGTCTGAATGTACAGGAAGAAAAAAATAAAAATGCTACCGAACAGCGGTTCTCTCCGGAGGGAGGACGTTCCATGATTTTATTTTTTTCCTTAAAGAGCAGAGGGGAGACATGCCACCAAGCTGAGACCCCCTAACACAGTGGTTCTCAACCTTCTGGCCCTTTAAATACAGTTCCTCATGTTGTGACCCAACCATAAAATTATTTTCGTTGCTACTTCCTAACTGTAATGTTGCTACTGTTAGGAATCGTCATGTAAATATCTGATATGCAGGATGGTCTTAGGTGACCCCTGTGAAAGGGTCGTTCGACCGCCAAAGGGGTCGCGACCCACAGGTTGAGAACCGCTGGCCTAACAGCTATAGGTCCCCAGATGAGCTGAGCTCAGACCAAGGCCCCAGCCACCACAACCCCCCCCCCCCCCCCCCCGGAAAATGCGTTCGCACATCAGGTTAGCCAGCCCAGGTGACAATGTCAAGGTGAAAGCAAGTCCATCCTGGTGCTGAACAGAAAAGCCAGCCAAGGCGGAAATCAGCACAAACCAGCTTTTCAGAAAAGGCGAGTGAGCCTGGAGCAGGGCCCGGGCTTTATTGATAGAAGGCTAGGTCCTGCCCCACTTGTGCTGAAGCACGCAGCCAGGCCTGTCCAAGGCAAACACAGCCGCCCTCCACCGCCCAGCAACCCCCTCTCTAGGCCATTTGCTGGCTGAGGGCTGTTCCACACCCACAGGGGACTCTTGGCTCCTTCTATGTTTCTGTGTGGCTCCTACATGTCACTGTGCTTCTGCTCTAGACACAGCCGCTTGCCAGAGGGCCCCCAACAGAGAGAAAGGGGGTCACTCTGCTTCCAAATACTCAGACCGCGGAGCACCTGTTCACTGCTGACGTTCTGAGGATGAGACGATGTATATGGCAAACCCAGGCCCTGCTCTGGGGCCTTTTGCTCACCATACCTGGTAGCTGGCTAGGCAGCGCTAGGGTTTCTCAACCTCGGCATTAGTTTGTTGTTGTTGTTTTGTTTTTAGGAAGGGAGAGAAAGAAAGCAAGAAACATCCATTTGTTGTTCCACTTATTTATGCATTCATTGGTTGATTCTTGTAAATGTCCTGACCAGGGATTGAACCCGCAACCTTGGCATACCGGGATGATGCTCTACCCAAGTTAGCTACCTGGCCAGGGCTCAGCACTGTTGACATCTGGGGTCAGATGACTCTGCTGTGGGGGAATTTTTCTGTGCACTGTAGGGGGCAGAACCCCTGGCTTCTATCCACCAGATGCCAGTAGCACCTTCCACTTGTGATAATCAAAACCGTCTCCAGAAACTGCCAAGTGCCCCCTGGGGGAAGGGAGCCAATCACCCCCTTTTGAGACCTGCTGTTTTAGAAGAAGGAATAGAGGAGACGGAAGGGGGGACCCAGGGAGTAGTGGGGGAAGCAGGCTCCGGGTTGGGGGATGGGTAGGATTAAGGGGAACAGAAAGAAGAGAGACTTGGAAGCTTCCAGATGGGACAGAAAATTGGGAAAGTAAAGAGTTGTTTAAATAAGATTAGGAAATGTTGCTATATGATGTGCTATTAACCTCCCTTTTCCTTCTTTGAAGGAATACCTTCAGCAAAAATCTGCATCATTCACCAGGGCTTTGGGAGTCAAATCCGTCTTCTCCTTTTCCTGCCCTCCCCGTTCCCCCAACCTGGATGGATAGGTTCCAGCTAGGCACAGGGTCCTCCCAAGAGGCTGGGTTACATTCAGGCCATACCACAGCAGTTACTGTTCCAAAGTGTGTGGAGGATAGAATTTTAAAATATGTATTTTGATTGATTGATTTTTTATTGGTTTCAGAGAGGAAGGGAGAGGGAGAGAGAGACAGAAACATCAATGATGAGAGAGAATCATTGATCAGTTGCCTCCTGCATGCCCCCCTCCCCCTCCACTGGGGATCGAGCCCAAAACCCAGGCATGCATCCTGACTGGGAATTGAACCATGACCTCCTGGTTCATAGGTTAATGCTCAACCGTTGAGCAACACCGGTGGGGCTAAAATACATATTTTAGAACTGATTCAATATCATTTTTATGAAAACACACATCCTGTTTGCTTTCTAGTAATGCTTTCTCAGTGGGAGAAAAAGGCATGAGGGAATAGCTGCGAGGCAGGTAACACCCGTGGGTGGATGAGATGATTGGACATCATTGATCACGTGCACCGTGGTCAGAAAAAGCATGTGGATAGCTATTCTGGGGACCTGGGGGCTGAATCCCGGGTTCCCCAGGTTCTCTCAGACTCTCTTCAGGAAATAAGCAGCTATCCAGCATCTGAATGGTCTCACACACACACACACACACAGGGCTTGTTTGTTTAAAGTCTTGCTTCCCTATTCTACTGTAAGCACGGCAAGGGCAGGAGTCATATCTGTTTGCTCCATCACTAAGTCTCTGGATTTCCTGGGCCTGTACGTGGTCAACATTCAAAACATATTTGTGCTTGTTTGTTTTTCCAAAACATATTTGTTAAATGAATACATGGATGGTGTCCTGGAACACTCCTTACTTCCTTGACCAGCAACCTTTGACTCAGACATTAAGACTCACGTCAATTGTCACCACCTCTGGGAAGTCCTTCCTGATTTCCAACAGAAACAATTGCACTGTGGACTCAAAACACTTGATTCCTATTCTTATGGCAACATGCATCACGGTACATACTGTTTGGTTGTATTCTGCCTCCCATGCCAGCATGTAAGCTATTTGAGGATAAAAACTATGACGTATCATTTATTATCCCTACTCTTACCAGCACTTGGCCCATTGTAGATGCTCAATAAACGCTTTTTCAATGCAAGAGTAAAAAAAAAATGCTCTCCCGTAACCCTTCCAAATCCTAGACATCAAAGTTCAGACACATCTGGTTCAAGTGCCTTGGCAAAGTCCAGAACCAAGAGCTACACTGGGCATCCAATTTCCTGGCCCTTTAACTCAGGTGGAAGTATCTGCCTAGCCCCTCTGAAGTTGATGTGGCCTGGCTGGCAGCTCCTCATTCCTACTGCCCCAGGGCTTTAAGACCTTAAAGGATCTTCAAGAGCCTTCTTTGGGACCACCACCCTTCACCCATACCCACACCTCTGGCTTAAAGCCCTGGGCCAAAGCAGGCTCTGTACAGGGCACTGCAGACTTCTCTGTGTCACTGTTCCTGTTCCACACCCCTCTGCCAGTTTCTTGGAAAGCGGTGTGGTATATTGAGGTTTATAATAAAAAATATATATTTGGTCTTTATCGCCATTTCAGGCACAGAGCTCATAAAGTCCTAGGAGTTTCCTGAGTGATGAGAGCAACCAAGGTGTCTCTTGTCATGTCAATGAGGTGACTTTTGGATCCTACCTAAACATGGGGGTTAGAAGATTAAAAAATGGCAGCAGAGTAAGTGGATGCTACATGGACACTCTCCCAGGACCAACCTGGAAATGCAACTAAAATACAGAAGAACCACCCTGAAAAATCAACTGAGGACTAGCTGGAGAGAACTCTGATAACCAAGGACAGAAAGTAGGAAGAACGGAGGTGTGAAAGAGCTGGCAGATCCCTAACTGGTTTGGTTCAGTGGCTAGAGCGTCAGCCTGCAGACTCAAGGGTTCCAGGTTCGATTCCGGTCAAGGGCATGTACCTTGGTTGTGGGCACATCCCCAGTGGGGGGTGTGCAGGATTCAGCTGATCGATGTTTCTCTCTCATCGATGTTTCTAACTCTTTATCCCGCTCCCTTCCTCTCTGTAAAAATCAATAAAATATATTTTTAAAAAAGAAAAGAAAAGAAAAAGAAAGAACTGGCAGGGCTCCCATAGACAGCAGCTGAAGTCCCAGAGAGATAGCTCAGCTGTGTGTGTGTGTGGGGGGGGGGGGGGGTCGCCCCTGCGAACTTCGGGGGCTAAAAAACAAGCTTGGCTCTCCAGCCTAGAGCACCAGAACTGAGAAAGATGCCCACATAACATCTGGCTGTGAAAAGCAGCAGGGTTGCTGTCTCCTAGGAAGAGATGTCTGAAAATGCAGGCACCCTCTTAAAGGGCCAACACAAAATTTTGAGTGCAAAATTTTGAGTGCAGCCACTTATCTTGGGCTCTGACAGGGAGAGGGCAGAGTAGACTGGAGCTGTGTGAGGAGAGCCCAGGGTTGGGGCTTGGAGGGCCTCCATCCCGGTTACCTATGCTGAGTCATTCCCTCACGTTTTCCTCAGACGACATCGTTCTCCTCAGATGTTTGCTATCCAGTGGCTTTTTGCCTGGGGGAAGGCAGCTGACCCACCCTGTTGGAAGACCTTTTGCCCCACCCTGAGGTCAATAGCTTGAGGCTAATCACATCTGAACGTCAATGGGACTTCAGGGAGAGGCAGGTCACTGGAGGCTTTGAGTCTTTGCCTGATCTAATCCAGGGACTGGGGCTAGGAAAAGCAGACCCTGGTGTACATCTTGGTCCTTTCCAAAGGCACCCAGCCCCAGTAAAGGAAGCCACAAGCTGTGAATTGCTAATACCTCCAGACAGTATTCAAGGCCAGTCACAAACAGCACCTGACATTGTCCTGCACTAGAGATTGGAAGTTGTGGTAGATCTACCGAATACACAGACACAAACCCAAACAGGCAGCCAAAATGGGGAGACAAAAAAACAAACAAACAACGGAAAAAAACAAGCCCCAAATGAAAGAATAGAATTCTCCAGAAGAAGAGCTAAATGAAATGGAGATAAGAAAGTTATCAGACATAGAGTTCAGAATAATGATGGCAAAGAGGCTCAATAGCATGAGAAAAGATAGAGTAACTGTGCAGAATGACATGGCACTAATAAAGAATACAGTGGAAGGAATACACAGTAGATTAGGAGAAGTGGAGGACTGGGTCAGTGAATTCGAAGACAGGGTAGAAAAAAATCACTCAATCAGAGGAACAAAAAGAAAAAACAATTAAAAAACAGGAGGACAGCTTACGGGAGCTGTGGGGCTACATGAAATGTAACTATCTACACTAATAAAAGAGAAACATGGTAATTAGCCATACCTCCGCTACCCTTCCCATTGTCTAATCAGGGCTATATGCAAATTAACTGCCAGCCAAGATGGCGGCCGGCAGCCAGGCAGCTTGAAGCTAACAGGAGGCTTGCTTGCTTCAGTGACGGAGGACTCCAACGTTCCCCGCCTGCTGCTACCGGCCTCTGAGCTTGCAGTTTGAAACATTGTTACAAATATAGAAGCTAAACAAAACCCCAGAAACATGCTTTCAGCTAGCCGGGCTTCAGCCAGCAGGACCGCAACATTGTTTCAATTATAGAACCCAAACAAACCAGATACCTGCTTTCAGCAGCCGAGGCCTAAGAGCTGGAGCCAAGCCTCAGAGCTAAAGCTGGCCCAGAATAAAAAAAAAAAAAAGAAAAAAAGGACAGGTTGGGAGCTTCAGTCACCCGCCAGCCTGAAAACAGCACTCAGCCCCTCACCCAGACTGGCCAGGCACCCCAGTGGGGACCCCCACCCTGAAGGGTGTGTGACCAGCTGCAAACAGCCATCATCCCCTCATCCAGGCTGGCCAGGCACCCCAGTGGGGACCCCCACCCTGATCCAGGACACCCTTCAGGGCAAACCAGCTGGCCCCCACCCGTGCACCAGGCCTCTATCCTATATAGTAAAAGGGTAATATGCCTCCCAGCACTGGGATCAGCGGAGCCGCGAGGCCTCCCGGCACCGGGATCAGCGTGACAGGGGGCAGCGCCCAAAACCCCGATCGCCCTGCGGCTCTGTGTGTGAGAGGGGGTGGGGCCACAACCTCCCTATCCGCCCTGCTCTGTTCGTGACAGGGGAAGGCGCCCCAACCCCCTGACCAGCCCTGCTCTGTGCCTGATAGGGGGGAGCTCCCCAAACCCCTGATCGCCCTGTGGCTCTGTGTGTGACAGGGTGTGGTGCCGCAACCCCCTGATCGGCCCTGCTCTGTGTGTGACAGGGTGCAGCGCCCCAACCCGCCCCCCCCACGGGCCCTGCTGTGTGTGTGACGGGGTAGAGCCATAACCTCCCCATCGGCCCCGCCCTGAGTGTGACAGTGGCGGCGCCCCAACCCCCTGATCGGCCCTGCTCTGTGTGTGACAGGGTGCGGTGCCCCAACTCCCCCCGCCCCACGGGCCCTGCTCTGTGTGTGACGGGGTAGAGCCATAACCTCCCCATCGGCCCTGCCCTGAGTGTGACAGTGGCGGTGCCCCAACCCCCTGATCCGCCCTGCTCTGTGTGTGACAGGGGGCGGTGCCCCAACTCCCCTATCGGCCCTACTCTGTGAGTGACAGGGGGGAGCTCCTCAACCCCCTGATCGGCCCTGCTCTGTGCGTGACAGGGGGGAGCTCCTCAACCCCCTGATCGGCCCTGCTCTATGTGTGACAGGGTACGGAGCCCCAACCCCCCTGATGGGCCCTGCTCTGTGCATGACAGGGGGCAACGCCCCAACCCCCTGATCGGCCCTGCTCTGTGTGTGACAGGGGGTGACGCCACAACTTCCCTATCGACCCTGCCTTGAGTGTGACGGGGGCGGTGCCCCAACCCCCCAATCGGCTGTACCCTGAGCGTGACTAGGGGTGGCATCGCAACCTCCCGATCCGCCCTGCTCTGTGCATGACAGGGGGCAGTGCCCCAATTCCCCAATTGGCCCTGCTCTGAGCCCGACCAGGCGCCGCACCTAGGGATTGGGCCTGCCCTCTGCCACCCGGGAGCAAGCCTAAGCCAGCAGGTCATTATCTCCTGAGGGGTCCCAGACTGCGAGAGGGCACAGGACAAATTTTTGTGCACCGGGCCTCTAGTGTTCTCATAATAGAAGTACCAGAAGGGGAAGAAAGTGAGCAAGGGCTAGAGGACATGTTTGAAGAAACAATGGCAGAAAAATTCCCTAAACTGGTGAAGGAAAAAGTCACATAAGTTCAGGAGGTACAGAGAGTCCCAAGCAAGAAGAAAACAGGCCCATGCCCAGACACATCATAATTAAAATGTCAAAAATTAAAGACAAAGAGAGAATCTTAAAGGAAGCAAGGGAAAGGCAATTTTCACCTACAAAGGAGCTCCCATAAGGCTGACACCTGATTTTTCATCAGAAACTCTACAAGCCAAAAGGAAATGGCATGAACACACAACTGCCCAAAATCTATGGGACACAGCGAAAGGAGTCCTGAGAGGGAAGTTCATAGCACTGCAAGCATGTCAAACCCACACCCGGCGGGCCGCATGCCTCGGCCGGAGTTTGACATGCTTGCACTACAGGCATACCTCAAAAAACAAGAAAAATTAATAATAAACTACTTAACCCTACAACTTAAGGAATTAAAAGAGAACAACAAGAAAAGCCCAGAGTAGTAGAAGGAAGGAAATAATAAAGATTAGAGCAGAAATAAATGACATAGAGGCTAAAAAGAATACAAAAAAATCAATGAAACCAAGAGCTGGTTCTTTGATAAAATAAAAAGATTGATGAACCGTTAGCCAGACTCATCAAGAAACAGAGAGATAGGACCCAAGTAAATAATATCAGAAAAGAAAGTGGTGAAGTAATAAACGTCACCACAGAAATACAAAGGATTGTAAGCAAATACTATGAACAACTATATGCCAACAAACTGGACAACCTGGGCGAAATGGACAAATTCCTAAAAAAAAAAAAAAATACAATATTCCAAAACTGAATCAGAAAGAATCAGAAAACCTAACTAGGCCAATAACAATTGAGGAAATACAATAAGTAGTAATAATAATAATAATAATAATAATAACAAAAAACTCTGAGCAAACAAAAGCTCTGGTCTGGATGGCTTTACAGGGGAGTTTTACCAAACCTTTAAAGAACAACTAATACCTATCCTCCTCAAACTATTCCAAACAATCCAAGCTGTGAGACTTCCAAGCTCTTTTTATGAGGCCAGCATTATCCTAATTCCAAAACCAGATAAAGCCACTACAAAGAAAGAGAACTACAGGCCAATATCCCTGATGAATATAGATGCTAAAATCCTCCACAAAATATTAGCAAATGGCATCCAGCAGTATATTAAAAAGGTCATACACCATGACCAAGTGGGATTTATTCCAGGGATGCAAGGCTGGTACAATATTCACAAATCAATCAGCATGATACATCACATAAACAAATTGAAAGACAAAAATTACATGGTCATATCAATAGACGCAGAAAAAGCTTTAGACAAAATACAACACCCATTTTTTATAAAATCTCTTAGCAAAGTGGGAAGAGAGGGATCATATCTCCACATAATAAAGGCCATAAATGATAAGTCTACCACCAACATCATACTTAATGGGCAAAAACTAAAACCATTTCCTCTAAGAACAGGAACAAGACAGGGATGTCCGCTTTCACCACTCTTATTCAATATAGTACCAGAAGTCCTAGCCACAGCGATCAGACAAGAAGAAGATATAGAAGGCATCCAAATTGGAAAGAAGTAAAAGTCTCATTATTCACAGATGACATGATATTGTACATAGAAAACCCTAAAGACTCCACCAAAAAACTACTAGATTTAATAAAGGAATTTGGCAATGTAGCAGAATACACAATGAACACCCAGAAATCGATGGCATTTTTATACACCAATAATAAATTCTCAGAAAGAAAAACAAAAAAAATAATCCCATTTACCATTGCAACAAAAAAATTAGATGCTTAGGAATAAACTTAACCAAGGAGGTAAAAGACTTGTATGCAGAAAACTAGAGGACATTGGAAAAGAGATACAGGAAGATATAAACAAGTGGAAGAATATATCATGTTCATGGATTGGTAGAATTAACATCATTAAAATGTCCATACTGCTCAAAGCAATCTGCAGATCCAATGCAATCCTTATTAAAATACCAACGGCATATTTCACAAATCTAGAGCAAATACTCCAAAAATTTATATAGAACCAAAAAAGACTCCAAATAGCTTCAGAAATCTTGAGAAAGAAGAACAAAGTTGGAGGAATCACAATACCAGATATCAAGTTATACTACAAAGCAAGTGTATTCAAAACAGCCTGGTACTTGCACAAGAACAGGCATATCGATCAATGGAACAGAACAGAGAACCCAGAAATCGACCCAAAACATTACACTCACTGGTCATGCGGTTTGGACCCCTGATCTTTCATATGGCAGGTCAGGCCATTTAGACGCCCTGACCTTTTTCTCCCTGAAGATAACATCTAGGCCTCAGTTGTATTTCAGCTCCAAGCTCAGAAAAGCAGCAAAACCAGACAAGTGCCACCCTGGCTGCCTCAGGACCAGCTGCAGTGACTAATGACCCTGCCCTGGCACCAGCCAATCAGTGGAGACCACGACCCTGAAAGGGCACACCTGGGAAGCTGATGAATATTCTATTGAGACCCTCCCCTGAGACCGCCCCTAAGATTCCCGCCTGCAAGAGAGAGACATACTCTCAGGACGAGGGACCCAGCGTGCACTCTCCCTCCAAGGAGCACGCCCTGCCATTCCCTTCCCTTCTCCTTCCCACACAGGCGTGACTCCCCGAACCCTAAGGGACCCCATGAGACTTGCAACCAGGGGAGCAATGGGCAGCAGCCGTTTGTCCTGGGCTAACCCTGAACCTGTCTCCAAGGCCCCTTTTCTCTGACTTTCCTGAGCCAGAGCAGCCCCGCCGAGGCTCCCCTGTGGCTTCCTCTATGCTCTTCCTTGTGTCACTGTCCTAGGTGTGTTTTTGCCGTCATCATGGACCCAATACCCTTTGGCTCAGTGCTGGGTAGCCCTTCCCTTTGGACATCCCCATCCCTAACCCCTTTTCCTTAAATGAATTCAATTTTTCTTTATTCACCGTCTGAGATGGCTATTTAGCCTGCCCCTGCATCACCAACTTTAACCTTTCAGTATCTTTTTATAATAATCTGCTAAATAACGTGTTTCTCTGTGTTCTGCGAGCCGCTCTAGCAAACCAAGGAAGTTGTGGGAACCTCCAATCTATAGCCGGCAGGTCAGAAGCCCAGGGACCACCTGGACTTGCAATTGGCCTCTGAAGGAGAGGGGGCGTAGAGAGTGAAGTTGAATTGTGAGGCATCCAGCTGGTATCAGAGAATTGCTTTGGAGGTGTGTGTGGGGGAAACACACCCACACATCAGAATTGGATGCAGAATCAGAATGTGTGTCTGAACCCCATCTGGCCAGAAGAGGACCCCAACATCCAGCACGTGTGCAATACGCATGCCCCCTCCTGTCACCAGAGCTCCTGCGAAAGCTGTTCCCAGCCGGGCGCCCCCGTTGCTGCCTACCTGGCCAGAGGGCGGCGGCGTGAGGGTGCATTCCGGAGAAGGCCTGTCCCGGAACAGGCCTTGCTGCTGACTGCAGTCCAGCTGGATCAGGTGGCGGCACTCAGGGTGGCAGGTGAATTTACAGTCTGGAGGGAAAACACAAGGGGGTTAGGGGTCAGGCTTCCTGAGAAAAACCTTGGGGGACTGCATCCAGCTCCAAGAGGGAAAGGCGTGCGAGAGAGAAGGGGAGGGTAGGAGAACACCCTGAGAACGAGGCCCGGCTCTCCACGCCATTACAAACGGTGAACATGAACCAGTGCTAGCCAGGCGTACCTCGGAGACACTGCAAGTTTGGCTCCAGATCAACGCAATAAAGTGAATATTGCAACAAAGCAGGTCACACATATTGGGAGGATTACCAAAATGTGACGCAGAGACACGGAGTGGGCAGATGCTGTTGGAAAAAGGGCGCCAATGGACTTGCTCAAGGCAGGGTTGCCGCAAAACGTCAACTTGTAAACAACACAATATCCATGGAGAGCAATAAAGCGAAGCACAATAAAACGAAGTATGCCAACTGTCTTGGCCGCTATTACTTAGTGTGACCCTGCGATCATTATTATTGTCACTTTACAGACAAAAAACTGGGGCTTAGGGATGTTAGTGACTTTCTAACATCCCTACGAATCTTTTTACGAATATACATTAATCTATACTAATTTACATTAATTTATACTAATTTACATTAATTTGGTCGCCAGGGACCATGGAGTCTTGGGAAAGGGCTTAACTCTTCTGGGCCTCATTTTGCCGTCTGTGGAATACAGGCCATAGCAGCCCCGCCTGGTACACAGGATGCCTATAGTTTTAGGGGAGAACAGGTCTTCACGGATTACAAGTGCGTCCAAACACCAAGGCACTGTCATCAGCAGCAGGAAAGGCTGCTACCTGTCTCTGACCTGCCCCATCTACAAAGTCGGCATGGCTTCTCTAACCCAGCTGACATAGCCTCCAGACCACATCCCACACCAGGTGTTTCAGGGCCGAAAGCACGCGTTTCATAGAGAGAGTTCACTTCCATGGAAGCAGGACTTCATGAGCCGTGGGAAAACGAGGCCCAGAGAGGTCAAGCGAGGTGCCCAATGGCACACAGCACGGTGGCAGAGCCAGTAGCTTCCAGGATCTTCAAGGCAGAAGGGAGGTGAAGTTACAGGGGCGGGGGCCTGGCTGGAGGGGGCAGGGCTTCCGGTAGGCAACTCAAGTGCCTGGATTTGTTTGGATAACCTGGTCACTAGAGGACAACTTTTTAAAATTTATGTTTTTAAAACTGATTTCAGAGAGGAAGGGAGAGGGAGCGAGGGATAGAAACATCAATGATGAGAGAGAATCATTGATTGGCTGACTCCTGCACGCCCCCTATTAGGGATCGAGCCCGCAACCCAGGCATGTGCCTTGGCCAGAATCGAACCTGGGACCTATCCACTGAGCCAAACTGGCTAGGGCTAGGGGACAATTTTTGATTCATAAGAGCTTAGGCTCCCAACACTTTTCCTTTGTTTTAGACTTTCTTTTAAAGCATCACACACACTCTATCTTGGGGTGAGGATGGGTCTGGTCTCTTCTTCCCACTCTTTTGGGGAGCTCTGCAATGAGACCCTCACACTCCCCAGCTGCCCCCTTCCCAATCACCCCCAAAGATAAGCACCTTGTTCGGGTTTGCCACTGATGGCTGCAGGGGAGCCCCCTGACAAATGCAGGGGCACGCAGAGCTTCTGGAACCCCCCAACCTGACTCAACCTTCCGAAGCTCCCTACTCCATCTGGGACAGCAGATGACACTCTGCTCATCTCTCTCAGGCCTGAAAGCGAGGCCCCAACATCCCCGCCCCCCCTTCACACCCACCCGTGTCTAGGCCTCCTGACTCTCCTGGAAGCTGTCCTCTCATCTGGAGCCAGAATGGGTGAAGCCAGCTCTCTAGGCGCACACCTCCCCCTGCCCACACCCTCTACTGCACACACCCCCCCCACACGCTCCACCCGCACGCACCCTACCCCTGCACGCACCGTCCACCCGCCCGCACCCTCCACCAGCGCACACCCCTCCACCTGTGTGCACCCTCCCCCTGCACGCACCCTCCCCCCTGCACGCACCCGCAAGCATTTCTGGGTCCCACTGTGGGCGATCTCTGCCTGGCACAAGGACAGCCGCACCCCAGGTGCGGTGAAGGGCACACGGGGATGTGCAGGCCAAGTCTCCCTCCCACAGTGCCCAGAATCGCCAGGGCTTTGATAGGGCAGCACGGTGGCCAGAGCCGCACAGAGTGGCATTGTTCAGGCTCCGCTCCTGGGACGCACCTGTGCCGCCCTGGCCGAGCTCTAAGCATGAAGAATGCTCTGGGGTGCCCCGAAGTGGAAATGGGGAGGAGGGGGACTGGACGCTCCCCCAGCTTTCTAGCAAACAAGCGCTGCCACCACTCACAGACGGGAAAGCGCCTGGGTGGGCGGTAGAGGTCCCCCCCCTCCTCCTTCAGCAGCTGTGCTGTCGACACAGCCGCTCCATCTGATTCTGTTTCCCTCTCCTCTCCTTCCCTCCCGCCCCCACTCCGGCTCTGACACACACACCCTGTGCGAAAAGCACCGAACCCTCAGGAAGACTGTTCTTCCAGGCCTTGCTGCTGGGCTGGATGGAGCCAGGAAACAGGAGATGCCAGGAGGCGTGTTTCCGGATTTTAGGAAAGCCCCTTTGCGCACCAAGGACTTTGGTCCATCAGACCGTGTAACCACAGACTGGAGCAAACCCCTGCGGCACATCTGACAGTCCTGGCCCCCGGGAACGCCACGCCTGGGCTTCTAGGCCGACGGAGGTGAAGTCAGAGCCACCGTGCCGTCTCCAGCCACAGCAGCGCCCACAGGCCCCCGCAGGAGGCTGCAGGCCAGCTGCGCTGACTGGGACGCCCCTGAGATTCCAACCTGCCGGGTAGGGCCGTGTCCTCCTGGGACCCAGTGCTTAAACCCCACCGTCCTCTCCTTCAAGGCAGCTCATCACAAGGTGCTGCTAAGCCATCCCGCCCCTGGCTTCCCTGTGCTGCACAGCCTCGGCTGGTGCTCCATCTGGGCGAGGAGAGAGACGGGACTTGGTGGTGCAGGACCTACAGGCCCCAGGAAGGCTCAGCCTTCCCTGGGCAGCAGCACCGCCGTCTCTGGCAGCAGCTGTGACGTCCTGAGCACGGACTTCCCGTGCCCTGTGCTCGGTGAGGGGGAAGATGAATGAGACAGGACGCCAGGGGCCTCAGGCTAGCCGGGCAGACGCACACGTGCAGAGATAACTAGTGAGGGAGACGCTGAAGCAGGGCCCAGATCGAGGAGGCCTGTTCCGAGGACACAGTGCCCGCCAGCCACAGCTGTCAGGACGGCTTCAGGCACAGGAGGCTCGGGGAGCTCAGAGAACGGATCAGACCCCAGGTGGCTCCCAGTCCCTCGTGGCAGGGGCCAAGAGGAGATGGAGCCATGACATCGCAGAATAGATCGGACGAGGACCTCCCTACACGAGGCAGCAAAGGATCAGGGAGTGCCGCTCCGACGTTCTAACTGCAGTGTCTCCGGGAGGACTGGCACTTCTTACCCTTCGGCCTGCCATCTATAAGACAGAACTGCCCCTCCTCTCACCCTTCCCTCCAGCGCAGGCCCTGTCTCCATCCCAGGGGTGTTTTGAGGAATAAATGGGCTTTCAGGTTTGGGACGAGGGGCCTATGGAAAGAGAAGGGGCCGACTGTGAGGAGGAATAATGTCAACCACAGGGGTCTTCTCCAGGGAAGGAGCCAGGAGGCAGGACGGAGAGAGGGCTCCCAGGGCCCGCCCTCGGTTCCCAGGCGCGATGAGCTTTCCGCTGCGAAAACAAAGCACCATGGACAGGGCAGCTAAACTGCCTCCGTTTGGAGGCTAGACGCCTGAAATCAGCTTGGCAGGGTCATGCCCGCTCCCGAAACCCGGGGGGCAGACGCCTTCCCTGCCTCTTTCGGGTTTCAATACGGCATCCCCGGGGCATCCCGTTGCTTGAAGCTTACACCGCTCCAGGCTCTCCCTCCCCGGTGAAGGGCCTGTCTCCCCTGTGCCCCAGGCCTCACAGGGCAACTTCTTATAAGACCAACGAACTTTTTGGTTAAGGGAACCGTCTGCCTAAATTACTACACCTGCAGCCCGCCCTATTTCAAA
>NW_005871193.1:1786378-1788120 GCF_000147115.1 Myotis lucifugus | reverse complement strand
GGGGGAGGGTGGGAGGAGGAGGGTGGGAGGAGGGTAGGAGGAGGATGGGGGAGGATGGGAGAAGGACGGGGGAGGATGGGGGAGGGTGGGAGGAGGACGGGCTCTGAGGAAGGCCGGGCCCCCAGTCACTGCTCAACCAACTCCCTGAACTTGGGCGGTTACTGAACTTCTCTGAGCATCACTCTCCTCAGCTATAAAGTGGGAATCACAGCAGTTCCTAGGGCGCCCTGAGTGTGAACGGGTTCTCGGTGTAAACCACACACAGGAGGCTGGGAGCACGGAGGCCCCAGGTTTCAGCCCCACCCCCCCCACCTCCACTCAGCTATTACCCACCCCACGAGCTCCTGGCAGGTAATCTAGTCTCATCACCTCCCTCAGCTAATTGCTTCCAAACAAAGCGCACAAATAGCTTTTAGTTCTAAAGTCACTTTGTGCTCAGGCACAACAGAGAAATCTGAAACAAAACAAAAACAAAACCATGTGCACCGGAAAGTGACAACGTCATAAAAGTGTTTTACAAGCAGGAGGAAGTTGCCTGGTCCTGAGCAAGTCACGGGGACAGTCCAGTCTCTGGTCGCAGCCTTGGCTCCCCTCTCTCACATTCCTGAGACCAGTGGTGGCCACTGGACACAGCCAGGGCCCCACCCCTGCAGCCCCAGGCACTGTCAGCCTGCAGCTCCGCCCTGCCTGCTCCCCGAGCCAGGAACACCCCTCCATGTCCCACGGCCTCAGGTGCTGGGGTTCCCTCTGTCACCCCGGCCCCCGGCCTCCGAGTCCCCACGGCTGCAGTTCTGAAGTCCACTCATCCCAGCCTTTGCTCTGGGCCCTGCTCGGTGTTCGAGAGGCCCGGTCACTAGGAAGCAGCTCTTAATCAAGAGTCACCAGGTCAGGGTTCGAACCCAAGCCCAGCTACTAACTGGGTCTGAGGTGGGCTTGCACCATTTCCTTAACCTCAGCAAAATATGGACTTTATTCAGCCTCAATTTCCTCATCTGCAAAATGGAAGTAGTATCTACCTTGTCAGCTGATTTGCTGCCAAAATGAGAATAGATGGAAAGTACCCAGCAGTGCCTGCACAGAGTAAGTGGCAGCTCAATCAATGGCGGCTGTCCTGGCCAGTTTGCTCAGTGGTTACAGTGTTGGCTCACAGGCCAAAGGGTTACGAGTTTGATTCCCAGCCAAGGGCTTGTACTTGGTTGCAGGTTCGTCCCTGGCCCGTCTGGCACATGCTGGAGGCAACCAATTGATGCTTCTCTCTCTCTCCCCCCTTCCTCTCCATCCTTTCCACTCTCACTAAAAAATCGATGGAAAAATAATTAAACAATGAATGAATGAATGAATGAATGAACAGTAGCTGTTCTTTTCAACTAAGGGACTCCTGAGTCTGGGTACCCAGCTTTCTGTTGACGCAGCATGTAATCCAAAAAGCCTCTCAATTTTTGAGTCCTCTTCTAATGTGTTAAGTTATGAAGAATCGCACAACTTTGTCGCTCATTTAAAGTTCCTCCTCCCTGTTTCTCCCTCCAGCCCTTCCTTCGATGGGCCCGGAGGAGTCAGGCAGAGGCAGCAGAGAATGGGCGGTGCAGGCGAGTGGGAAGGTAGAGACTGTTACTTCCCAGCGTGGGGGTTTACAACCCATCGCCTTCTTCAGCGCTCAAACTACAGTTCCCGGTATCCCGGTTCCACAAGGAATGAGTTCGACAGCATGCGGTGGTAAGTCACCGCAGATTAAAACCCTACGT
>NW_005871193.1:1781277-1785217 GCF_000147115.1 Myotis lucifugus | reverse complement strand
CATTAATCATCCCTGGGCTGAAAGAACCAACAAAAAGAAGGCACTGCAGCCAGGCCAGGCGGCCGTGCTGGGTGGGGAGGTTTGGGGAGGGGCAGGTGGAGGCAGGGAGGGAGGGCAGAACAGTTCACAGCGAGTTGAGACAGAGATGCAGGGAGTGGGGGGCACCGCAGGCAGTGCCCGCCCTGTGCCCAGGGAGGCGGGGACAGGGCCTGACCCCAGAGCACCTTGCCCACGTGGTCTGCTTCACACCCCTTTGTCCTCTGGGGGTGCTATCACCCTTAAGCATGCCCCCACCCTGCCCTATGCATGTCTGCAGGTGTGTTTTTCATTGTATTATTTACACTTCCAACGTTTATAACATTTACATTCCGCTGTAGCCATCATCCCTGGAGTTGTCTAAAATGAACTCTACTTTACAATGGATTTGGCCTTTCTTTTTTTTTTACAACAGCAAAACTTTTTAATTAAAATAGGATCTACACTAATAAAAGACAAAGATGCTAATTGACCATACCTTCGCTACACCCACCAGCCAATCAGAAGAGTATGCAAATTAACCCAACAAAAATGGCGGTTAATTTGCATACCCAGGTGCCCAGCGAAGACTGAAGACAGTGTAGAAGGAAGCCAAGCACTGCAGAAGGGAGCCAAGCAGCAGAGAAGGGAACAGATCAGAGGTAGAAGAGACAGGAGTGGAGCTGAGGCGGCGGGGAAGGGAGGGAGTGAGGCAGAGGAAAAGGGAGTGAAGCCTGCCTCAGTGGGCTTCACTCCCTTCTCTGCTTCGCTCAGGTCTCAGGAAGCCCTATTCTTGCAGGAATCTTCCTGCAACGGGCCTCTAGTTTATCTATATTGGAAAACAGATATTTTAATTCCTATGGTTGACTGAGTTTTGGGGGCATTATACTTTTATATGCACTGCTTCCCAGGGATGCTTTCGGCATCTTAAAGGGATGTGCCCTACTTCCCATCAGCTCTACGACCTCATGCAGCCCACTTTGCTGACGACAGCGCCGAGGAGCAGCAGCTGTGGATGGAGAAGATCGAGGTGGGCGTCTGCAGGCCTTGGTGAGACATTCTCACAGGCATCTCCGAGAATCCCACCCTGGTCAATAACGGGTGAAGGCAATCGATTTGGGGAAAATGTAAAAAATGATTTGAGGTGGAATCTCAGGGTGGGAAAGCCAAACGGACCCCATTCCTCACAAGCAATTATCTGGAGATTTGTCACCTGGACCCTCTGACCTCATATCTGAAAAGGTCCAAGTTGTGGCCATTCAGACAGAAGGGCAAAAACGTGGCACCGTTTTTGAACGGGGGCAATTACTAAAGTATGTGCGTTCACAGAACAAGCAAACTCAGAGACACAAAGAGGGAGCATTAAGCCTTTCTATACAGTTATGTCTCCTCTTTCCGCCTACCCACTTACTAGTCGGTTTTCCATGCATGCATGCGGGCTCCTTCCACACGGATTCCCCGAGGGCCGGCTGACCAAGAGGGCCGACTAAATCAAGCTGTTGTGAAGGACAGTCAGTTCTACCCGGAGACTTTGTAACAGAAACAGGTATGAAAGGAATATATATATATATACATATATATATATATTTTTTTTCCCCCAGCATAGATATACCCTATTTTAATTGCCACCCCAGAAAAATAAATAAATCCTATTGCCAGAGCACCACAAGAAAAGAAAAAACGTTTGGAAACATTGTATACAGTTGTGTTTCGGGGGATTTACCAGATAGCCACAGCCGTGGTGTCCAGAGTCAGCATGGGGCCACCAGATGCCTTCTCGGCTCAGGTCGGCGTAGGAGGGGCTTCTGCCTCCTCCAGGCATGTGTCACTCCGCTCTGGGTGTAAGAGACACAGAGCAGGTGGGGTCCCCTACCTCTGGGCTCGGGCCTCTGCCCCCTGCCTGGGCCCCTGAGAAGACGGAGGAGGAGGCCGGGCAGCTGCCAGAGAAAAGGACCTGATCCGAGGTGTGAGGGGCAGGTGTGGAATGAGAGGCTTGAGGGTGTTTTTGTTTGTTGGTTTTTGCTTTTATGGTTAAAGCAAACACCATCTCTGAGAGGGTTGCCTAGGGGGCCTCGCCTCTTGCTAACCTTGAGTATATTTTAGGTAACATCCCACAGACTCCACACATAAGGGCAGCCAAACGGGTTTGCGAGAAGGCCTGCTGGGGCATTTGCAGACACATGCAGGCGGAGGAGACTTAGACGGGTGTGCCATGTGAACGCACGCACAGGTGCATGCGCACAGGTGTGCCAGGAGGTCACAGGAGGCCCGGAGCAGACAGGTTCAGTCCTTTATGGGGCAGCCAGGCAGCTGCAGCCAACTGGTTTTTCCACAACTGCTTTGATGTCACTTGCATGCAAAGTGCAGATCAACAGCCCAACACCCACCAAGCCGGTGGAGAGAGACTTTTTGCCTCGAGAAGAAAAGTAAATAGATGACGTCTGGGGCGCTCCCTGCAGGAGACACACAGAGGTTTCTTCACAGCTGTATCCCTGGGGCCAGGGCACCGGAGACTTCGGGGGAGACCCGGACCTGTTTCCTGCTGACCCCCAAGCAGCCTTTTAAAATGACACATGACTGGTTCCTTGGCAGCATGCTTGCTTGGCGCCTAATGGTGCCCGGTGGGCTCATCTAGCCGGGCCTGTTAATTAAGTGGTGTAGTAAACTCGATGATAGGAATTTTCCCAGAGTGCCTTTAGGAGTTTCATGCCCCTCCCTCCACCTTGGGCCGGGCACCCTTCACACCCTCTCTCTTTCACTGAGCTGCAGGCAGCCCACCTAGGCCCAGGTGCAATGGAAGAGCAGACAGCCAATGGGGGCTTGCACAGAGGACCCACTCGGAGCACTTGCTGGAAGTATTTCTGGGAGCATAAAACAGCAGCAGCAGCATCCACAGAGGGGCCTCTATGTGACAAGCATCGTGTCTAGGGGTTTACAGCCATACAACCCCAGCTTGACCCAATGACGCCAGCTGGAGGTTGGCATTCCTTCCCCATTCATACTGGGGGGAAACCGAGGCACAGGGGGGTTCATTTGCGCAAGAAAGGCCCTCCAGCCAGAAATCCAAGATCCCGACTCTGTCGGCCTGGCTCCAAGCCTGTTTCCTTAAAGCCCACACCACAGGTTGCTCACGCAGCCCCGCGAGCAGGAGGAGCTGCTCTAGAATTCAGTCCACAGTCTCCCGCTCTGTCCTCTCCCAGCGCCATCTGCCCCCTCCTCTTCCAATCAATCAAGTCCACACGCTGACACAAGTCAAACGAGACATCTTAGCTGCAGTGCAGTACAAACCCTGACCTTAATGCCGCCACTCCGGGCCTGATTGATTTTACTAGATCCATAGCTCCTTGGGCTGAATAGCAAAGGAGCAAGGAAGTGATCTGTTGAATAATTCTTCAGGGGGAGGCGGACGGAAGGGGGTCATGAAGACGCTAGTGAGCATTTCATTCGAGGAACTGAGTCTCCAGCTGGCTTCTGAGTGAGGGTCGAGGTGTATCTGAGGCTAGTGATGAATATGAATTATTCAGGCTGGCGAAAGAGTATTTGTCTCCAAATAGGGGTTAGGTCTAGTTGAATTAAAATCCCCACTTCTCAAGCGGTAAAACCTTAATCGCAAAACTTATCTTTTCCATAGTCAAGAGCATATTCTCTTTTAAACTCTACTTCCAGAAGCTTCGCCCAGAGATGACTTTTCAGTTTAATTCCACCCCTCAGGCTCCGTGTTGAGGCCACGTAGAGGCCCACCTACTCCTGAATGTGTGTGAGAGCAGAGGGGAGACGTGGGGCCGGAGCCTGAGGAAAGCTGATGGGCTCCAACGATCGGCCATCAGGAGGGAAGCAGCTGGACGGTCAGTAGGATGAATAGAATCCAGGGCTGGTTGGGGCAGCTCTGACCCCTTAGCAAAGGGCCTGCCCTTCTCCGAGCTGC
>NW_005871193.1:1770673-1781076 GCF_000147115.1 Myotis lucifugus | reverse complement strand
TATATATTTATATTTAAATCCTCACCGGAGGATATTTTCCATTGATTTTCAGAGACAGTGGAAGAGAGCGGGAAAGACAGAGAAATATCAGTGTGAGAGAAACACATCGATTGGTTGCCTCCTGCACCCACCCTGACCAGGGTCCGGGCCAGGAAGGAGCCTGCACCCGAGGTATGTGCCCTTGACTGGAATCGAACCCGGGACCCTTCGGTCCACAGGCTGATGCTCTATCCACTGAGCCAAACCGGCTAGGGCTGGAACACACGATATTAAAAACAAGCAAACAAACGCCCATGCTCTGCACCTTCAGCAGAAGGTGCACCGAGGAAGACAGGGTGCTGTGGGCCGCATGATGCCGCAGGAGGAAGCCTAGGCTGGAGGCAGGTGCTCGGGACCCTGGACCCCTGCAGGGCTCTTGTTGGCCCGGCTCCTTTCTTAGACCAAGGGCAGCAGAATGACCTAACTTCTCTGAAAATGTGAATGGCTACTGTTTCTCCTTCTCATCTTCCACTCAGCCCACACGGTCCCGCTATCCTTCTCCAGGCAAGGACTATTCTCACCCTAATTAGTGCTCAGGGAAGGAAACTTGGCCCAGCCACTGCCCGAGGCTGGGGCTCCTGTCCAGCTGTGCCCGCCAGCCGTCTCCAGCCCATGTAGCCTGTCCCACAGGCACCGCCCCGACCCCTGCAGGTGAGAAGCCTTTGCCTTGAACACATCATGCCCCGGGGTCCTTGGCAGCTGATGCCCCTCAGAGCCACAGGGGGGGCAATGGACAACTTCCACCAGCCCAGGAACCCAGGTGAAGAGGACGTCTTGGCCCTAATTCTCAGCCAAGGAAAGGCTGTTAAAACCCATGGCCAACATGGGCCTCTGAAATGGGGGGACCATGCCCTTCAGGTCTGCCTGCTCCACCTAAACCTGTCGGGGTGGCAGCTCTGGCGCCCCCGGGGAGTCAGTGGGGCCATGGGGTGGTGCTGAGCTCAGCACTGAATACCAGGCTGCCGCGCTCCCTTCCCAGTGGAGAAGGGGTGGAGAAGGCCACAGAACCCCCGCAGCCCCTGCGCACCCCCAGCTGGAGTGACGTGGACCTACCGCAAGCCAGCCTGGCCTCGTGGGGGACCCTCTGCAGGACCTGGAGCTTTTCTGATCCCAAGTGGCCCTTAGGGAGCCTGCGGAAGAGCCGCTGGAGCCGGGCGGTGACGGTCCCGAAGCAGGCAGTGGCCGCCCCCTGCTCCCGGCCCTCTGTCATCCCAGCCGCAGGAGGTCAACAGCTTCTCTCTAGGCCTGGTGTTCAGGGCGGAGGGACGAGTGGGGCAGCCATGGCCCCTGGAGGGGCTCCGGCCCTCGCGTGACCGAGGTTCTGCCCCGATCAGCCCAGCCTCGCTGCTCCTCCTCCGAGGAAGCCCCAGGCACCTGGGCCTCGGCCGGCCGGCACAGCCCCGCCTGAGCGATGCCGTCTCCTTCCCAGATGAGGTCCTCCCTCCACCGCCCCCAGTGGAAAACTTTCTATTCCTGGGGCTTTTAGCTCGATAAGATAAAGATGCCCCCACCAGAGAGGCTGCAGGGCAGAGGCTGCGGAGCCTCACCCCTCAAGTGCCTGAGCGTCTGGAAACCAATGTCTCCGAAGTTCCCACAGACGACAGCAGGGATCGGCCGCCGCCCCGTGCGCCCGGCCCAGGGGCTCCTTAATGGAGTTCTTTGGGGCGGGCGATTAGCGATGCTTTACCAGCTACACGGGCTCCTCAGGGACAACCGGGCTCATTCACATCCTCCCCTGCTAAGCCTGTGGTGGAAGGGGCGGGGCTCCGCGTGCAGCCACCCAGACCCTGCAGAAGGCGGTGTTGCTTTAAGAGGGTCCATTGATCTGAGACCAGACACCTGAGCAGAGAAGAGAACCAGGCGCAGGAGAAAGGGAAAGGAAGAAAAGAACAGAGTCTCTCATACAAAGGGCAGAAATGCTGTCCCCTGGCCCTAAAGTGACGCTCACAGGGTATCCCCTCAACACCGCGTCCCAGAAGCAACCAAGTCCTGGTGAGAAAGTTTCTGGACGCCCTGTCGCCCAGGCCAAGACGTGCAGCTGGCACCGGACGGGCAGCCACGCCTTCCGGGGAAGCCCCTGGTCTCGGGGCTGGAATACACGATATTAAAAACAAACAAACAAACAAGCAAGAATGCCCAGGGATTCCAGAACGCCTCTGCCAGCCACCAGCGGGGCAGGCTTCAGAGGAAGGAGAGGAAAGGAGCACAGAGGCCGCGGGTCCGAGCAGAAATGGAGCCATGAGCTCCGGTCACCATGTGTGAGGTCCGGGAAGCCAACGCTCATCAGTTCGGAGGTGACTCTGTTGTTCCTCCTGTGAACGCCAACCTGGCTCCCCCGCTCTGGGCTGCAGATGTCC
Source organism: Myotis lucifugus (assembly GCF_000147115.1). Lineage (NCBI taxonomy): Eukaryota > Metazoa > Chordata > Mammalia > Chiroptera > Vespertilionidae > Myotis > Myotis lucifugus. The sequence goes on along the minus strand of NW_005871193.1, from coordinate 1,778,680 downwards.
CCGGTCACAGAGAATGCGGACGGGCATCCTATCCCCGAGGCCATGTCCTTGGGCCACTCAGAGAAGAAGATGTTGGTAGAACAAACCTAAGCCGCACTCTGACCCTCCAAACAGGCTCCCCGTCACCGTCCTTCTAAAAAGTCTGGCCAGGAGGTCCCCATCGTAGGTCACCCCTCACTGTGACCGCAGGACTTGGTGCAATAACAATAAAAACTCATTCGTAAGCTCAATCATAAAAACACATTTTTACTGCCCGGCTGGTGTGGCTCAGTGGTTGAGCATCGACCCATGAACCAAGAGGTCACAGGTTCAATTCCCGGTCAGGCACATGCCTGGGTTGCAGCCTCGATCCCCAGTAGGGGGTGTGCAGGAGGCAGCCGATCTATGTTTCTCTCTCATTGATGTTTCTATCTTTCTATCCCTCTCCCTTCCTCTCTCTCTCTAAAATCAATAAAAAACCAAATTGTTACAAGTAATTTATTTAATTTAGAAATGCCCCCCCAATGCTGCCCTTTCTCAGGCCGGGACACTGGTTCTTTCTCCCTAATACTTCCTCAGAGGGACTGGGCTGCCCAGTTTACCCAGCAAGCTCTGCACCAGAAGAGGGTCATGAGCGAGTTCGGGTCCCGAAATGACACTTGGGGCCATCAAGCCAGGGCTGGCGTCGAGGTTCCTTGGCTCTGATCCTTGCACGTGAGGTCTGCGAGATCGTCACGTGGGCCCAGGCTGAGTACAGGCAAGGGGACAGCACACGCATGCTGGGGGGATTTTAAAACATGAGTCACAGGCAAGAGGGAAAAACCCCTCCCGAATGCCCCACTTGAGCTTCAGGATAAACTTCTTCCTCATCACTGAGCTGTTCTTTGACGGGGTTTCCACTGGGGAATCCAGCAGGAAGGGCCTGGCAGAGACTAGACTCAGGGTTTTGGGAGGCTCCTGAGCCTTTGAAAGCTGGACCCCTTTCCCATCACAGGGGCGTTCAGGAGGAGCGCTGTCTAGAATGCTTGCGATGCCCTTTTGCTGCCCCTGGCATCTATGCTTGGACCGATGACCTCAATGCCAAGGCCAAACAAAATGTGAAGAAACGGGCTTCGCCATCTTAAGTGTTGGGTTAAAATATACTTTCACCTTGAAATGCTACTCTATTCCTCTAAAGGTACCTCCAGCTTTCTTTCAAAAACATTCATCACTAAGATAGACATTTACATACTATACGCTGAACCCTATCTCTCCGAACTCTCAAGTCACAGCAGGAATCTGTTGTTCCATTTGCAGAGTAAGGCATCTCTGAGGTTTTCCTGGATTCTGAATACTTTCCCTAGTTGCAGAAAGGACATCATTGTTTCAACAGAAACCACAAAACCTCCAGCTTCCATTCAACTTCGACGGAAAAAAACAGCTTCCTCCGAATCAGCCATGAAAGTAAATGATGATACTCAAGTGATCCAGTGACAGCCTGGCCTGGAGACACATGCAGCCAGCGCTGGGTGGGAGGGGGCCCTGCCCTGAGGTGCTCTTCCCCACGGGGCCACAGCCCGGTCTGGGACAGAGCCAGGGCTCCGCTATGCCACCCTCAGCTGATTTTTCAGTCTCTATCCAACTCTTCCTCACCCGCGCTGTCCCCTCTGAGATTCATCCTAATTTCACTTTGTTTCTTGCGTCATGAACTCTGACCCTGGGTCATGGTAAGAAGGAGGCTTGAAACAGGAAATGATCAACCTGCATTTCCACGCCCACCCTCCTACACACGCCCAACACCGATGGGGTGGGGGCGGGAGGGATACACTTGTTTCCTCCCCCCCACCCCCCTTACCCCGCCAGTGGAAGGGAAGGAGAGAGACAGAGGGAGAGAAACATTGATATGAGAGAGACACATCGACTGGTTGCCTCCAGCACTCACCCCAACCAGACCAGGACCGGGGATCAATCCTGCAACTGAGGTACATGCCCTTGATGGGAATTGAACTCGGGACCCTTCCGTCCGCAGACCGACCCTCTATCCACTGAGCCAAACTGGCCAGGGCTACTTGTTTCTTTTATCTTGGGATTTTGAAAAACGTCACCATTTGTTGAAAGATCTCATGATTTACTCACACGCTGAAAATCTACTTAGAAACCCAACGCCGACAACAGGCTGAAGTGCAGCCAACGCGCCATGATTCGGGCGCTGGCTGAGGCTCTGGCTTGCACGTGGCTGACCCACCACTCAGCCCGCCCTCCCTTTTTCCTGCGCCTCTTTTTAGGGACATTTCTGCATTCATTGGCAGCAGAGAGGCAGGTGAATGAAGAAACTCAACTGCCTGGCATGTTCAACGGCATCAGCTCACAAGGCAAAATGCTGGGCTGGGTTCTGGCGCTGGGTTTGCTACAGTGACTGGGTCGTCTTGGAGAAGCCCTGTGATTCCCTGGATGTTGCGTGCGCTTCCTCATCTGTGGGACAGCGAGGATTCGACCAGCCCTGCCTACCTCACCAGCTGGTGCACCAGCAACACTTTAGAGCAGCGGTTCTCAACCTGTGGGTTGTGACCCCTTTAGGGGTCGAACAACCCTTTCACAGGGGTCACCGAAGACCATCGGAAAACACATATATAATTACATATTGTTTTTGTGATTAATCACTATGCTTTAATTATGTTCAATTTGTAACAATGAAATTGGGGGTCACCACAACATGAGGAACTGTATTAAAGGGTCTCGGCATTAGGAAGATTGAGAACCACTGCCTTAGAGGAAGCCAAGTTGTCTCTGAGATACAGGTATCTCCATCCCACAATTTCTTGGCCATTCTCAGTTCAACACATACAGCAGGGGTGGGGGAACCTTTTTCAAGGGCCATTTGTTTTTGGTTTTTTAAAAACATATTTTTTATTGATTTCAGAGAGGAAGGAAGAGGAAGAGAGAGATAGAAACCATCAAGGATGAGAGAGAATCAATGACTGGTTGCCTCCTGCACACCCCCCACTGGGGATCGAGCCCGCAACCCAGGCATATACCCTGACCTGGAATTGAACCATGACCTCCTCGTTCACAGGTCGATACTCAACCACTAAACCATGCCAGCCAAGTCCAAGCGGATATTTATAACACAATTCGCGGTCCATACAAAATTATGAACTTAAAAATTAGCCTGCTATATTTGGTCAAACATTTAATTAACGCACCCCTAAGGCCTTGGCAGGGCCAGACCACATGATTTCGCAGGCCTTATACGGCCCTCGAGCCGGATATTCCCCACTCCTGATCTACAGGATTATTCCATCCTAACAGGCTCACATCTCCAGCGAACACAATGATAATTCCTTCCCAGATCCAGCCTCCAGTGGAAACAGAACGTAAATGGATTAAAGAAGTATCTAGGCAAAGAACAGCGCTCTTCTTGAGGCCTGGCTTCCGTGAGCCTGTGGCCTGATTTCTTAAAGGTCCGTGGAAGCCAAGTTTGCATTTTCTAGCAGCCCTAGCCAATAGCCACGGCAGACGCCTGGGTCAGACCTGCCCGCCCTGGAGATGTTTGTTCAGGACACAGGGAGGGAGAGTACAGGTGGGGTGCCGGCGCTCCACTGAATAATAAACATGACCAAGCCCACTCTGGTCACCGTGAGTGACATACCTGGCCCCGTGCCCGCCGCCCAGTGACACACAGCAATGAGCAGGCTGGGCTTCCCCACACCACCCTTCGTACAAACCCTCAGCGCAATGCCAGGTCCCACGTGTGCCCCTGATGCCCTCATTGGGGCCAAGATAGTAGGTGTGGGGAGCGCAAATCTAAAGACACTTGGGACCTGTTATAGCAACCAGGGGTCACGAGACCCCCCTTAGCCAAGGGCACTCTCCACAGGCCAGGAGGGACGCCTATTGCTCTGCCTCCTTCGTCTCCAAACATCTGTTTTTCCTTCCGGGGGCATCTCCCAAGAACCTTCTCTAGGCCTGGAGGCACAGGCAGGCTAGAACAGACCCTGCATGAACTTGCCGGCCACTATGGCCAAAGCTTACACCATGGAGCGCCCTGGGGGCCCGCCAGGCTCTGCCCACGTCTCCGGCATAGAGCGTGGGGTGCTTCCCAGAACACCCAAATATCACCTCCCCAGATCCGAGTCAAGACGGTCTTGACCTTGGGCCCGGGCTCCCCATGACTACCCCCCAGCACTGATTTTATTCCCCTTAAACCAGTGCCCCCAGGGAGCCGAGCCTGCTGCCCTGTCTGACATCACCTCGGACTCCTCGATCTTTCCCCAAAGCCTACGCTGGCTCAGCTCTCTTCCCAACCCTGCAATCGGGGCCTGAGCATGTGGGGAGCAGCTTGCCAAAACTCCTGGGAAAAAACCGAAAGTGACTAAATGCACAACCATCTCCCCAGTCAGGACTGGCCTTCCCAGCGTCGCCTGCCGCCAGCATTCCTGACCCGCCGCGGGGAGCGCCGGCCAGGGCCCTGGGGGAAGGGTGGGTGGCCTGTGAGGTCAGCGGAGGCAGGAAGCATCCTGCCACTGGCACTGGATCTGCGAGCGAGCGTGGGGAGGAGGGTGCCGACTGGGGTGCTGGGTAGGAGTCGGGGGAATGCCTGCTTGCATGCTTTGCACACCCACAAATCCTCCCCGCCCAAGAATACTCTGCTTGTCACTGAGGAATTAGAACAGGAAGGGCCTCCCATGAGGCCAGAGATGAGTTTGCAGCTCCCTCGCCAGCCTTAATGGTATCTGGGCAGGGCCAGGGAGGCGAGCAGCTCCTCTGATGGGGAAACTGAGGAATGAGGAGGGGTGTGGGTAGCCAGAGAAGGCCCCGTGGGGCAGCAGTCAGGGGGTGTTTCTGACATAGAGGTGCTGAGCACGGTCCGAAGGAGGGAAATGGCTGGACCAGGGGTCCTCAAACTTTTTAAACAGGGGGCCAGTTCACTGTCCCTCAGACCGTTGGAGGGCCGGACTATAGTTTAAAAAAAAACTATGAACAAATTCCTATGCACACTGCACATATCTTATTTTAAAGTAAAAAAACAAAACGGGAACAAATACAATATTTGTATTTGCATGTGGCCCGCGGGCCATAGTTTGAGGACCCGTGGGCTGGACAGCCGGAGATGCCCAAGGCCTCCAAAGCCAGTCTGGTTCGCCTAACCTTGCCTGCCCCCAGCCAGGTGCACTGGCGACCTGAGACCCGGGCAGAGGCCTCCCTAAGTTCCGACCTCATGAAGCTGCTCGGAGGCTGAGCGTGGCAGGGAGCATGAAACCCCAGGCTCTGCAGAGACAAGGCACTCCTCCTGCGAGGTGTTTTCCGTCATCCTCCCAGCGGGCCTGGGCCTGCCTGAGCCTCAGCCGCCCTCCTGAGCCGCTGGCCCCTGCTCCTGGCCAGGCGAGTCCCTTCACCAGCCAGGGCCCTTGGGGCTGGGCTGGGCTGTCCTCCCTCTGTCACTCAGGGCCGAGCAGCCCGGCTTGGCATTAGCGGGTTCACTGGTGAACTTGGGGAGAAGAGAGCGGACCCCAAATCAAACCCTCCGTGCTGAGGGGAGATGTCAATTCACGTCCACCTCATAACTCGCAGGATCAGCAGGCAAACACACATGTTCATTACCAATTCTAATGAGGCTGGCAGACAAGTGGCATTAATCATTTTTGACTGTACCTGGGATTCAAGCCCCTCTCCCTCCCTAATCAGGGAATTTCATGTTCTGACGAATGGGGGTGGGGGGGGAGGGAATTAAGCCCACATTTTATCCTTTCACTCTCATCTTCTCTCATCTTTTGAGAAGACAGGAAGCAGGGACAGAGGAAACAGACACAGCGTGGGGAGCTCAGAAGGCCTCTCTCAAAGCATTCCAGATCCCTTCTCTGTCCCCCGACGTCCAGCTCCCCCACACTCCATGAGGACCTTTCCCAAGAAGACCCCTCTAGGAGCCAGGAGCAGGGGAGAGGCTGGAAGTGCGGGGGGGGGGGGGTTCCTCAAGCTTTCGCACCAATGACAACACTTCAGGCCTCACACCTCAGTGCTGCTGGGTGCACTGGACAAACACCACGCTGCCCAAGCGGCCCGGGTTCTGGGTCTGCTACTGGGATACTCAAGGTCCATGTCCCTGAACTCTCTCCCACAGAGAGCCCACGACAAGGCACGGGCCTGCAGGACCCCTGGCTGCCACATGCGTGGTTTCAGCGTGTGCAGAGTGAAGGGTTAAGCCCACCCATTAATGCAGCGACGAGACAAGGCGGCTGGACAAGGGGCCCTGTGAGATGCCAGCCGCCCTCCCCACGAAGGTCCCCATCCCTGAAGGCCATGCAAAGGTCTCGCCCTCACACCATAATTAACGTCTATTACAGGAAGGGGAGGTTAGCTGATGAGCCACAGGGTCCCCCTTGCAACCCTATAATTCAATCGCTTAGCACGTCCCAGCCCTGGACAACGCCCTTCCAGAGAGAGACCGGCTCCGGGAGCCGGCGCGTGGCACGCGCTGACAGCATGCCAGGTGTGTCCAACCAACCCTCCCGGGATACTGAGTTGGACTTAGGTTTCCCCATTTTCTAGACCATTCCCTGGAGGCTTATATATCGACCAAAAGGAGATGAAAGGTCAAAGGTCAACTCTAGGTGCCTTTTTCAGAGCAAAAGGACCATAACCCATAAGGAATATTCCCTGAGAAGTAAGTCAAAGGGCAGGGGGTTGTTTGCTGCTGACCACCCCCACCTGGAGCGCTGGAAATGGGCATTCTCTCCCCCGTCAGGGCCCCGCCCCAAAACACACTTGGTCACACAATTCTCTTCTCTCTCTCTCTCTGCACCAATCCCCACTAGATTCCCTTTCCTACCTAACAAACATGACTCCTTCACTCCTAGGAATTAACATTAACCCTGAACTTTCCTGTTGGCAAACCCAGCATTAACCAGAGCTCAGTTACAGGCCTGGGGCAGGAGTGCGCATAAATGAGAGGAACTTTCACTACAAAGGCAGGCAGACAGGTTTCTCACAGCTGCCCCCATTAAAGGCTCATTCTGCCAACAAGGTTCCCACCAGGGTCAGCTGCCTGCGCAGACAGGTGTCGTTCATATACTCGCTGCCCTTCTGCTCATTCCCAAGAGCGGGGAGATTTAACAGCAATAATAAGCTGCTGCCTTCAGCAGCCACCACTAACTAAAGCCGTGCTCTGTGCCTGGCACTGCGCTGGGGGCGAGAGGAACACAGCCAGGTGCCAATGGCATCCTGGGAGTGACGTTACCAGGGGACATTAATACCCGCACTTCCCGGGACACGCATGGCACTCGCTTCCTCATTGACTCTGCCGCCACGCAGAGTTTGAGAACTACACCGCGCTTGGAAAGGTGACCCTCAGAGGTGTCCCAAGCCAGACACACTGTCACAGTGTTACATGGGGGCATAATAACAACATCCACATCGCACCCACCGTTCATATTGCATGTTCCAGGCACTGCTCTAAGCACTTTCCATCCATTAATTCATATGATTCTCACATGAACACACTAACACAGGTCTGTTATTATCCCTATTTTTTTAAAACTAGGAGGTGAAACACAGGTGCACACCGAGGCTCGGGGGCCGAGTCAAGATTCACACCCACATCTTCTGGGTCCAGGCTGTCTTCTTAACTACTTCATAGTGCTGCTTTAAAAAGTCATCTTTCTGAGCCTTACCTTTCAGAATAAAGATTAAAAAAACAACAACCCCGCCCTGGCCGGTTTGGCTCAGTGAATGGAGCGTCGGCCTGCGGACTGAAGGGTCCCGGGTTCGATTCCGGTCAAGGGCATGTACCTTGGTTGTGGGCACATCCCCAGTAGGGGGTGTGCAGGAGGCAGCTGATCGATGTTTCTAACTCTCTATCCCTCTCCCTTCCTCTCTGTAAAAAAATCAATAAAATATATTTTTAAAAAAACAAACAAAAAACCAACCCCTCCATGGAAACGAGACCCTCAGCTTAAAGGAAGGCCCTCGGGGAGTCCAGCCTGCTGTGCCTCCACCTGCCAGCCCTCATTTGCGCCTGAGACATTTCTCACTGTCCCCTCCAGCCACAGGTCC
>NW_005871193.1:1745953-1763853 GCF_000147115.1 Myotis lucifugus | reverse complement strand
ACTCATGGACCACACTTTGAAAATGGGACCGAGGCCATGTGTTTGTGTGTTTGTGTGATTGTGGGATTGTGGGACCCCTCCCTAGACATTTGAGGGTGAATGCTCTGACCCTTGTTAACCACAGTTCCAGCTCTCCATGCTACTTCCTTCCCTGCTCGGGCCGCTTGTCACACACTGAGCTCAGCCTCCCAAGAAAGTAGGTGTGGCCTGCAATGTGTAATGAGGGTCAGTAATACCTTCCATTGCTACCCTGTGAGCTGGGACCGTGACAGAATGTCATCAGGGAATTAAAATGTTTGTGAAGCCCGGCCTGCATGGCTCAGTGGTTGACTGTCGAGCTATGAACCAGGAGATCACAGTTCGGTTGCCCATCAGGGCACATGCCTGGGTTGTAGGCTCGATCCCTAGTGTGGGGTGTGCAGGAGACTCTCTCTCTCTCTCTCTCTCTCTCTCGCTCTCGCTCTCTCTCTCTCCCTTCTCTGAAATCAATAAAAATATATTTAAAAGTAATAATAAGATGTTTGTGAAAGTCCCTTGTAAAATGCTACATGTTACATGTACTTAAGAAATATGCATTCAATTCCTACTATCTGGCAGGCACGCTTGACTGGAATGACTTCATCTCCATGACCACTCTGTGAAATTGCCGGCATTCCTATCTCCCAGGTGACACAACTGAGGCTCAAAGAAGTCATGTGACTGGCCCACAAAGGTGGCCCAGTCTGGACTCAAATCCACGCTTTTGCCTTTGCACTGCCCAGCCGGTGTGGTAACAGCAGCAATGCTTCAAAATCTCTCATCTTACTTTGTAAGTGCAGCTTAAAGACCAGCAAAACCTTTCTCCATTTTTCTCTCCCTATCACAATCCTGTTCACGTTCCCAGGTCCAGTCCAAATGCCAGGTCCCCAGACCAGAGAGCCTTCCCGGAGTCACCCAGCCCTGACTCGTCGCTTTCTTCTGGGCTCCCGTCGCCTCGCGTGTCTCTAACATACTTGTCATCACAACATGAATCACAGTTCCAATTTGACATTTTTGCCTTCCTCACGTGGGCCTTTTTTTTCTGATGTTCAAATTTTTTTTTTTTTTCAGAGAGGAAGGGAAAGGGAGAGAAACATCAATGATGAGAATCATTGAGGGGCTACCTCCTGCACGCCCCCTACTGGGGATCGAGCCTGCAACCCAGGCATGTGCCCCGACCAGAATCGAACCGTGACCTCCTGGTTCATAGATTGACACTCAGCCACTGAGCCACACCAGCCGGGCCTCACGTGGGTCTTGTTGCTCTTTCTGATCACACCATGTGGGACAAATAGGAGGTGCGCATTAGATGTCTAATGAAATGAACTCAGCTGTCCGCTCCCCACCTGTACCTACTCCAGGACTTCTCTCTTAACATCCCTTCGAGCCAGGGCCCCTGCACCCAGGGAGGGGAGACAAGGGAATTGCCTGGTCCAGGGAGAACAGAGGTGCCAGCGACCTGCCAGGCCTGCATGGAAGTGGGGGTGGTGCTGGGAATTCCGGTGAAGACTCACGTGCAAGGGAGCTGGTCCCACTGGGGTGGACTTCCTGCTCCAGGCGCTAGTGACTGTCCAGGGCTGAGGGCTGGCAGGTCACCATCCCCACTGCAGGGGGTGGGCCTTCTTTGTGTCACCAAACTGGAGTGGTCCCACGGGGATCATCTAGGTCCTTGGGGACAAGAAGGGCAAACCAGGGTGGGAAGGTGAGCAGGGATTTGAGGCTCCTGGAAAGGCCTGGAAGGGTGTCACCATGTGGGGTGGGGTGGGTGGGGCTTGTTTTCAAGCAGTTTAGCGGCGCCTCCTCCGCCCGTGTCCCAGTTAATGGAATTTTCCCATCCCAGGCCCCTCTGCCAGGCTGACGATAAGGCTGGCTGGGGTGTGTGTTGGAAAAACGCAGCGATTCCAGGCAGATGTCAGCAGCCTTTGCTCCCCAGCCAGAGGGCAGCCTCCAAGCCACAGCCACTTGCATTCCAGCGCTGTGGGGCCAGCCGTGGACGGGCTGCCACAGACCAGCACGAGCAGAGTGGCCCGGATCACCTAAGCCTATCCCTGCTCCCCCCCCGCCCCCCCGGCCCACCACACCTCCCCACCACACCTCCCCCTGTCTCTCTCTGGGTCTCTGCCTTGTTCCTTTCATTCCTGCTTCTTCCCCTCCCTCCTCCTTTCTCCCTTGTCTACTCCATCTATCCTTCCCTTCCTCTCCATCCTTCCCTCCTCCCTACCGCCCTCTCTCCTTTCCTCACTCCCATCTCACCCCCGACTCCTCCCCCGCCTCTGGCAGAGGGTGCAGGGAGAGGACCCAGCTGCTTCAAGTGGCTGCTGCAACTCTGAGCTTCCAAGGAAAATAAAATCCAAGTTACTTCAGGCCACCCTGGCCCGTTCTTTCCACCTCCCAGTGGGGTTGCCTGATTCAGGATCTTTTCTGCGATGGAGGGAAAGGAAGCCAGGAATTACACTGTTCACAAGTTCATGGAAGCAGTTTGGAAGAGAACCCCAGATCACCAGCGGCAGCAATTCTTTGAGCCCCACCCCCCTACCTTCCCCAACCCTGCTGAACTGAGGCAGCCCCGTGAGAGCAAATGGTGAGTCCAGTTGGAGAGTGGCCAGGCCTTTGTGGAGGCCTAGCCTATCCCTGAGACTGGCTTCCCTGCCTGGCTGTCAGGTGGGGGTGCTGCTAGCCCAATGTACCGCCCACTGCCAATGGCCCGAGCTGGGGGACACCTCAGGCTCTCAGACCTGAGCTGGGGAAGCATCACAGCAGGAGGGAAGCCCAGCAGTGCAGGCTCACCCTCACCCGATGGGAATCAGGAGGGGGAGGGGGAGGGGGAGGGGGTCCCAGAATCTGTTTTGAGTCACCAGCCCATAAGGAGGAAACGGTCCCTTCCGAGGGAGAAGCAGAGACCACAGCCCTGCAGCACCAGGCCCTCCAGACCGTGTGGGCAGCCCCCCCTTTAACCGGAGCCGGACTGTTTCCAGAATCTGCTGGTCGTGGATCTGAATGCTGCGTGGATTCCTCCCAGATGCGGGTGGCTGGCCGAGCCCCTGGCCCAGCTCCTGCTTCCCCTCCGGGCCTGCAGGGGCCTCCCAGCCAGGGGAGGTGGGCTGGGGAGGGTGTGCCCAGACCCACAGTGTGTTTCAGGCGCTTTGTGGAAATACCTAGTTCATCTCTACCCATAACTGTGAGTGATATCATCTCCGTTTTACACATGAGGAGACTGAGGCACGGTGTTTCGATCCACCCCCACAGAGGCACCACACAGGCCCCGGAGTCATACCTTCAAAATGGCAGTGGGACGTGCCCTAAAACCTGTGTCCACAGAGCCCCGAGGGAAAGCCGAGTTCCTTAGCGTGGCCGTGAGGACCTTCGGGGCTGGCTCCTCCCCTTCCTCTCGCCGCCTCCCAGTCCCACAAACACTGTGCGTTCCTTCCACGCGGAGGCCGGTGCTGTTCACGCGGGCGGGATGCTGCCCAGGCCTCCATTGCTGGGCATCTCCCCTCCCCTCCCTGCCAGACCCCAGCCTGGAGTCAGTGCTCCAGGTCCTCTCCCGCCCCCCTGTCCTGGCTTAACTGAGCACACGCCCTGCCAGGAGGGAGACCGTGCGTGATACTGCCCGTGAGCTGTGCCCTGCTGTGCTCGCAGCTCTGCCTTCCGTGGAGGTGAGCTCCTGGGTAGGCACGGCCCCGTCACCTGGCAGCTGCGGGCGCCCATTTGCATCTGAGGAACTGGGCGGCCCTGCATCTTCAGTGTTATGTTAGGCCTTAGAGAGGGGTGTTTAAGAGGCCTTCAGGTCCCTGGGGGTCTTACAGGGTCCCTCTGGTCACGGGCCTTGGTGCAGTCCCCGCCCCCGCCCCCCGTGGAGGTGGAATCGGCAGCTCTGAGAAGTTGAGACGGTGGGGGCGCCGTGTCCTGCGCTGCCCCGCACAGGATGAGCTGAAGCCTCGGAGTGAGTCCCCTGCTGGGCCCTGCTCATGAGCTCATGGAGCCTGGACCATGCATGTCATCCTCCAACCATCTGCGCTTGGCTTTCAGGGATCCCCTGGCGCTCGTGCTGAGCCCCACCAAGCATGTGGGGTCCAGAAGCAGCGGCCGGGAAAACCCACGGCGGGACTTCCCTGCAGGGGGTGCCGACCCGGGAGTGTTGGCCGGAGCTCCTGCGGGCAGAGCCGGCCAGTGGCGGCCCAGGGCCACTGAGGGAGCAGCTGGGTCCTGGAGCCTCAGAACCTGAACCCACTGGGCTGAAGACCCATGGCAGGAGGCCCAAATGGCACGCATGAAGCCACTTAGGCTGATGCGAGCAAAGCCCAGCAAGCCCTCCTCCCCCGGGTCTGTAGAGGTGCCGGTCCCTCCATAGAGAAGCAGCATGGAGATGGCAGCTGCGGGGCCCCCACCTCCCCCACTTCTGCCCTCGGTCAGGCAGGCTGCCCTCCAGATGCGGGGCTCCAGGAAGCTGGGCAGGAAGGACTTCTGGGGTTATCTGGGGTCGAGCATAATGTCATCTTGATGCTTCGAAGCACAGTGTGGGGCTTCTCAATTGTTTCCCTCCCCTATTGGGGCTACTTTCCTGTGTACTCCCTCCCCCCAGCCCCCCTAAGCCAGGGGGGAGTCCAGCTCTGGTTAAGGGACCCTGGAGGTTCTCAGGGGAAAGACTGAATGTGCGCAAGCCTGAAGGCCTCGCCCAGGCACCATGCTAGCTTCTGGACAAAACGAGAAAGGCCCCATTTGACCCATAGCAATGTTCCAGCTCAGTATCTTGGGCACAGCCTGGGTTTTGAACAGTGGGCGGGGGCAGGGGGATGGGGAGAGGGGGTAGGCACGTAGATGGTAGATTTGAGGTTTAAAAAAAGGCCTTTTTTCCTCCCCAAGTTCCAGGCCCCTTACACAGCTTCCCAGCGGACAGGGGGAGGGCGAAGAGAGGAATGGGAGGCCACCTTCCTTGGGCTTTTCCCTAAAATTAGGGCCCGTTTAGGGGAAAGGCAGGAATCGGGAAGTGACCAGGCCTGCCTCCATTTCCCAGTCCTTCTCCTCACGGATCCCCACGTGCCTGCTGGAATGCCCCGTGCACCTGCGGCCTCCCCCTGCCTCACCCACCGCCAGGGAGAGACACCCAGAAACAGAAAGGAAGGCACGTTTATTGCACTTCTTAAAGGCGCAGGCCTGTCTCCCCTCGGGGCTGTGGGCTTACAGGCCTGTGCTAATTGCATGGCTATTCCTGACCAGCTGGCTGACATCCCAGAACTGGTGGTGCCTCCGAGGGAGAGAGAAGGGGAAGGTCCCTGGAGGTGGTGCCCCCACCACCCACTCTCTCACCCTAAGGCTCAGCCAGACCCAGAGCAGAAGGCAAATCAGACTCTGCGTTGCCTGCGGCCGAGTGTGTGACCCTCAGGAATCAGAGGAGAGGGGAGAGGGCTACATGTTCAACAAGAAACAAGAAACACCACAAGAGGAAGGAAGACTGAGATTAGGCCGTGTGGCCCAGCACCCTGGGGAACCCCCGTGGGGCCTCCTCTTCTGATCCCTGAGGAGCGGCGCCCTGTAAACCGGGGAGAGAGGTTGTCAGAGCTTCTCTCCCGGGGACCCCGCAATGTTCAGCCGTGGGTGCCAGGGGCCCGCGCGCCTGGCCACGGAGGAGCTGTGCCTGAGCCCGCGTAGGATGTCAGGTGGGTCCTGACAGCGGTGTGGTGCCCGGGGCCTGCGTGCTGCCCGCAGACAGGCAGTGAAGGTAATGCTGTGGCATCTCCCAGCGGTCGGCCAGGAGGGAGGTAGGCTGATGATGGGACAGGGACAGTCCTGCGTTGGGTCCCATGATTCTAATGCTTCCGGCTGCCCTGTGCACCCACAGAGCTCAGACATCAGCGGCCGATTGGACCCGACTTAACCTGCAATGAAAGGCGCAGATTAGCTTCTCCCACCAAGTGCAGGAGCCTGGGAACCCCTCCCCAGGCCAAACAGCGTTCAGCAGCTCCAAGCGTTCCGGGCTCAGCTCTCCTGCCCCCCGAGAACTCTGAGGTTCTCAGCCCTGACTACACGAGAGTCCGTGGGAAGCTTATAAAATCCCCACCCGGGGCCGCACCCAGAGCTTCTGGGGCAAGACCCAGGCCTCTGGATTGTTCGAAGCTCTCCTGGTAAACCCAGTGCAGCCGGGGTTAGGAGGGAGAGGAACTCAAAGGACTTCTTTAGGCTTCCTGGCTACAGCTCTGAATAAGGAAGTGAAAGTTCACGAAGATAAAGTATTTTATCTGTAAATAGACTGCATATCACAGCAAGAATAATTTATGTCAGCCCTAAAATTAGAACTTCCTGCCCATCGGGCTGCGTTGGAAAGGCTTTCCAAGGAGCTGTCGGCTCTCCCCTTGGCGGGCATTTAAGAGGATGGATCCTCCCCTTGCTGGAACGGGACATGGGAGACGCCTCCTCAACCCAAGGGGCCTCGGAGACTCTGGAGACGACCACCAGCTCCTCTGGGCCTCCCAGCCTCCCTGCCTCCCTGCCTCCTGGTCTCCCTGCCTCCCTGCCTCCTGGTCTCCCTGCCTCCCTGCCTCCCTGCCTCCTGGTCTCCCTGCCTCCCTGCCTCCTGGCCTCCCTGCCTCCCTGCCTCCTGGCCCAACTCTAGCGCCCCACACTGGCGTGGTCTGGGGGGAACACCTACCATTTAGTGAGGCCTTCCCTCTGCATGCCCTATCCCCCCTCCCAAGCACATTTCAGATCACACCTATTTAATCCCCACGGCCACACCACGAGGTGGGCCTCATTATTCCTATGTTACAGAGGCAGGAACTGAAGCTCAGAGCTGAGCGGACCTCCCAGGGTCACATCCACGCAGTTGGGAAGGAGCAGAGTCAGGAGTCAAATGCTGTTGGAATCTCTGCAGAGTCTTCCCACCAGGCCACCGGCTCCCAGATGGAGGATGGGGGGGTGACAGGCATACGCAGGATGACGGGGTCCTCGCCTTCCCTGCGTGTGTGTATATGTATGTCAGCCCCCTGACCTCCAGGGCAAGGCCATCCTCGTTTCTGAGGCGATGTCCTGCCTCCGCTCTGGTGCTAAAATGTGCTTTACGGAGCGGGGCTGCTCGATGGGGAAGTGTTTTCCCTTCAAATGTATTGATTTTATTGTATGAGAAGTTGGTCCCTCCAGTTTTTGTGTGTGTGGATTTTACTGGTGCACAGAATCCAAACATCTGAGCCTGCTGCACCCCCAGCAGCCTCTACGGCACCCCTGTCCCCAAAGAGGGGGGTCTGCTCAGGGGACGAAGCAGAGTGCCTAGCACTGGGCCTGCAGCCTGGGCGGCCTGTGAGCACCTGCCCCCAGGGCCATGACTCCAGGCTCCGTGCCTCAGTTTCCTGGTGCATGACACGGAGATGAGGCAGCGCCACTCCGAGGCTGGGGGAAGTACAGGCACAGCCCACGTTCACAGCCACGGATCCGCATGCCCCAGGCCCGTCTCTGACTGCACCGAGAATGGTCTTAGCCTCCAGGTCAAATGCCTTCCCTTGCACATCCCGCAATTGCTTAAAATTAGATGAAATGTTTCTCTCTGATGGGCTGTATTCTAGAGGCTCTCGTGGAGCCTGGAAGCCTCCACCTGGTGAGGATGGTGACTCACCTGTGGACAGGCCGGAGCTCCGGCCACCTGCCACCAAACCTGCCTGGGCAGGTGCAGGCGCTGGAGGACCCAGCCCTCCCCGAGCACAGTGGGACTCCTTACCTTTCGATGATGCAGTTGTTGTCCTGGAGGTCGGAGGCCAGCAGCTTCATCTCCTTACAGAGCTCCTCCATGCTGTCCAGGGCAGAGGCAAGAGCGGCCACTGTGCCTGAGGCCGAAGTTGCCCTGACCGACCCCTTCCCTGGAAGGCCGGCCACCAAGCCTCTCTTTACAAAGCCTGCCTTCCAGGCCTGGTGTGCGGCACACCCCTCGGGCCCTAGTTTTCACCCCCCCCCCCCCACACACACACACGGACATCCCT
Organism: Myotis lucifugus; assembly: GCF_000147115.1. NCBI lineage: Eukaryota > Metazoa > Chordata > Mammalia > Chiroptera > Vespertilionidae > Myotis > Myotis lucifugus. The sequence continues at coordinate 1,755,871 of NW_005871193.1, read as the reverse complement.
CGATACTCACTGGAGACCCAGGTCCTTTAGCTGGAGACCCAGGTCCTTGGGTGCAGGACTGGAATAAGGAGCCGTGGGGGTTGGGGGGACCTGGGCCCCCTTTGCTCTGTCCTGCAGGAGCTGGAGAGACAGCCAGTCGAGGATCTGAGGGGAACCACACTCTAGTCAGAAGGGAAGAGCCAGCTCACCTGTGGGGAGGGCAGTGCTGGGGAAAGGCCAGAAAAGGGTAACAAATCGGCCCCAGCCCACATCCCCAGAGCAACCAAAAGCTGAGCCCTTCCGGCGAGCCCTCCTTCCCATCCTGGGAGCGCGGCCACCCTCACTGTCCGCGTGGATGTCATGATCCTGACGGCCAGGTTCTCCCTGTGTCTAACTAACCCCTAGTGCAGCGGTTCTCAACCTGTGGGTCGCGACCCCTTTGGCGGTCGAATGACCCTTTCACAGGGGTCGCCTAAGACCATCCTGCATATCAGATATTTACATTACGATTCATAACAGTAGCAACATTACAGTGATGAAGTAGCCACGAAAATAATTTTATGGTTGGGTCACAACATGAGGAACTGTATTTAAAGGGCCAGAAGGTTGAGAACCACTGCCCTAGTGACACCTGCACCAGGAGCTGCAGAGAGGGGGAGGAGGCAGCCCCTTGCGGGGAGGGGAGGGGCCACGCTGCCTTTCCCAGAAGAAGCCGCCCTCTCTGTTCCTTTTGGCAAAACAGGCGGCTTCTCCAGCTGCCTGCGCTGGGCTCTTCGCAGAGCGCAGATCAGAAGGTCAAGGAGCGGTCACACGGCCCCTCTCAGGAGTGGCCCGCAGCCTCCCAGGCAGGAGGAGGGGGAAGAAGATGTCCCAGCGTTCTGGAGGCTCTGCCCTTGCCGTGACCTTCAGTCTGGATCCTAGGAAGTGCCTTCCACTTTCTCCATCCCCACCTCAGGGCGCCTTTGGGGTCAGACCTCCCACCCATCCCAACATGCTTGGGCTTGGTCCAGGGCAGCTTCACCCAGAGGCAGGGGAATGGCCTGAATGCCCCCAGAGCACCAGGTTGGCTGGGCAGCCCCCCTCCCCCCCCACCGCCCTGAAGCTCCCGCACCTTGCTGAGGCCCTCCTGCACCTTCTGGGCTTCGGTGCTGTAGGCAGCCACGGAGCAGGCGACCAGGCGCAGGTGGTTCCTGGCCTCGTGCACCACCCTGGAGAGAGCAGATTGAAAATCAGAGCCAGGCTTGCCGGCTCTGATGGGCCACACCCAGCTGTTGTTTGGGCCACTGCACAGCCACGGAGGGTAGGCTTCCAGACAGCAGGCAGGAGTCCATGGGTCCAGGCAGTGCCTCCCCCACTGCCTCTGCCCGTCTGGGTGCACCCTCAACTGGCCCCTGTCCCCCTGTCCCCCTGTAAGTGCTGATGCTCTGACAGGCTGGTGAGGGTCCCGTCGCAACCAGCTGGGAGCTGCAAACACCGTGCGCTGGGCAGGGTCACCCAGGCCGGGCAGGAGGAGCGCCCGGCCAGAGTGGCTCAGGACAGCCCACGCTTCATATGGGAATTCCTGAGGCTCCCATTCCAGAGAAATTCAAGGTCAAGGCTCTTCTGTGGCTTCTCTAAGTGCAGGGAGTGAGCAAGGACATTTTGTCCGTTGCCCCAAAAGGAAATCACGTGCAGAGGGGTTAAAGCAGTGGTTGACTGACGCTCAGTCCTGGCTACACATGAGAATCGCCCGAGGAGCTTTTAAGCTGCCGCTATCCAAGCCAACTTCAGGCCAATGAAACCAGAGTCGGGGGCGGGGAGCTGGGCATTGGCATTCTAATGTGAGAGTGGGTGGGCGCCTGCGTCTCAGCCCACAGGTCCCGTGGATCTCAAACCGACGCACCTGGGAACCTGCCCTTCTCCGGAGGAGCCAGCGTTGGTGCAGGTGGGGGAGGAGGGAGGGGCGGTCTGAGAGGGAGCACCTGTGAGAGGGGTTCTATGTAAGGGCCTCTGCCTGCCCCTGCTTCCCGGCCACTGGTCCCATCCCAGGGGACCTGTGCTCTCCCCGGAGAGGGAAGGCTTCCCACATGACCACCTGGGACCGTGGGAAGAACCCAGGTTTTAGGGGCAGTCACACCCCTGTACTGTCCCGGGCCTGCTACCTGCTAGCTGTGTGGATTTGAGGAAGAGACTGTTCTCTGAGCCTGATAGTACTTACTGTATAGCAGTGGTTCTCAACCTTGGCTGCACATTAGAATGACCTGGGAATCTTTTTAAAATCCTGATTTCTGGGCCGCATCCTCCGGAAATTCTGTTTCTTTGTTACTAATGTTGTGGCCCCACCCCATAACAAAGAAACAGAATTTCCGGAAGATGCGGCCCAGAAATCGGGATTTTAAAAAGATTCCCAGGTGATTCTAATGTGCAGCCAAGGTTGAGAACCACTGCTGTATAGGGAAGATACTGAGGGGTTAATAAGCTGATGCGTAGAAATCGCCCAGCGACTGCCTAGCCACCCAGGACCACAAAACTACCCATCTCTTTGCCTTTGTCCCTTTACTCCCACCCCCTTCTCAGCCAGGGTCGGCCGAGCCCAGGACTTCCGAGCCTGGAAGGGCCTGGGGTCTGTGCGCTCAGGAGGCCAGATGGTTACCTCATGCGCTCGCCGTGCGTGACCAGCGACGCCCGGTACTTCTGCACACACTCCTCCTGGAACACCTGCAGGAGCCGCTTGGCTAAATGGCTAAAATTCACCCTGGAAAGAATAGGGAAACCGAGGCACCGAGCTAAGCAGTCAGAGCCGCCTGAGCACAAGCCTAGCGTGCCTGGGTCTCCACCTCCTAAGCGCCCAGCCCCCCGGCCACAGCAGGGCTGGCTCTCCAGGATGGAGGAGATGATACGGGGGGGGGGGGTCGTGGTGACCAGAGGGGCTGGCACCCAGCACAGGACAACAGAGGGACACAGACTCTCAGCTCGTCCCCAGAGGGAAGGCGAGATGACTGTGGAAAGTGTGTGTGCCGGTGTCGGGGGTCAGGGTGGGTAGAGAACTGGGGGAGCGAGTCGCCAAATAAGCATTAAATCAGGGGCCCCCTGGGGCATGAGAGGGCCCAGGAAATGGAAGGGCAGAGGGACACCCAAAGGGAAGCTCAGGCAGAGGCCAGAGCGGCAGGGGGAAAACCAGCGGGGGGACAGGGAAAGAAACCCTAGGAGCCGAGCCGTCTTCAGAAGTAAGTCCAGCTTCCTGCGGCCGCCTCTGAGGAGCCTCCCTCCAGCTCAGCCACCGTCCCCTGCCCTGGCTCCAGACAACCCCCCCAGACACCATCACACCGCCCCCCTCCTGCTAGGCCTCGGCCTGTGACCGGGCCCCTCACCACTTCTCGTCAGGCACAGAGACTCGCTCCGCCCGGGTGACACCCACCCTCCTGCGCCCCCTCCTGCCAAGGGACCGGCCACTCACTTGTCCAGCTTGTGGATCTGCTCCTCGTTGTAGCCAAGCCCTGCAGGAAACAGCAGAAATGATGCCACCTGTTATGTCAGCAACATGGAATGCCCCAGGGTTGGGGGGGGGGACACCCACAAAGATGCAGTCGGCTTGGCTTGAACCCTGCTCCCTGGGGCTCCCAGCCCACTGAGCCAGGAAGGACAGGAGTGAACCGAGCACCCAGGACATTGCACCACGACAAAGAAGGGGCGTACCTGGGGCAGGCGAACACTTCAGGTGGGAAGTGGTGGATGGAATAGGCCTTGTGGTCAGCCCCGGCCCCGCGGCCAACACCCAACCCAGGGTGATGGATGCCTACAGGCTGTTAGCCTCATCCCCGAATATTCAAGCTGCAGGAGAGCCAGCTGGGCTCTGCAGCGGAGCTGGATAAGCCAGCCCCCCCTCCCGCCCTGTACCCCACTTCCTTGCCCAGACACTTTGCCAGAAGGGCTGATGAAGTTTTCACTTCCTGGGCACCTCCTGATGCTCTCTCACTGGGGAGATGCTGCCCCCTCCTGGGCTTCGAGGGAATGGGCCTCGGGTCATTAGCGTCTTGGAGAGGAAACGAAGCAGAGGTTACCTTGCTGACCCCCCCTCCACACCCCTAGTAGAGAATCCCCTTCCTGGGCTCTTCATCCGGGCACTGCTCACAGCCAGCTGGGCCCCTGTGAAGTCCAAGCCACACGTCCCAGGCCTGCCTCCTATCGGCAGGGCGCTGTAAGCAAGTGATTGCACCTCACCCAGTCCGTTTCCGCGTCTGCCACACGGGACACACGGCATGGGTGTGAGGGCAGTGAGAGTGCCCTAGTGTTCACTCCTGAGCATTTGTCAGAATGGCCTCTTCCAACACCCCAAGAGGCATTTTTCCTGCTTCTTTTCCAATTTGAATAAAGGGCTCTTGAAGACCATAGAAATGAAACTCTTGTTGAGGCTGCAAAGTAAGGTGATTAAAAGCAGCTGGACCTTGTGGTGCTGGCATAGGAACAGGGAGACGGATCGGTGGAACAGAGTAGAGAGCCCAGAAGGAAAACCAAGCCTATAGGGTCAATTGATATATGACAAAGGAGGCAGGAACAGACAATGGGGGTAAAAGATAGTCTATTGAAGAAATAGTGCGGGGGAAATTGGACAGATACGTATAAAAAAATGCAACTAGAGCACCTTTTTACACCATATACAAGACTAAACTCAAAATGGATTAAAGATGTAGATGTAAGATGCAAAGCCGTAAAACTAAAAGAAAACAGAACCTTTGACATCTCTCTTAGCAATATTTTTTTCTGATCTATCTACTCAGGCAAGAAAAACAACAACAAAAAATAAACAAGTGGGACTACATCCAACTAAAAGGTTTTGCACAGCAAAGGAAACCATCAATGAAATGAAAAGACAACCTAGTGAATGGGAGAACAATTCGCCAGTGATAAATCCAATAAGGGGTTAAGGCCCAAAATTTAGAAAGAATTCATGCTACTCAATACGAAACACACACACACACCCAACAATCCAATTGAAAAATGAGCAGAGCCTGAAGAGACGCTTCTCCAAACAGGACACGCAGATGACCATAGACATGTGGGAAATCTCACCGTCACTAATCATCAGAGAGATGCAAATCTACACTACGTCCTTCTGGATGTCCTTCTGGACGAAGCCAGGCTGCGAGGGAAGCCCGGGTCCCAGGTGTCAAAGGGAAGCCCGGGTCCCGGGTGCCAGAGGGAAGCCAGTGCCGGCAGCCGGGGGAAGGAAGGCCTACTCTTGCCCAAATTTCGTGCATCGGGCTTCTAGTTAAAACACAATGAGATATCACCTCCTGCCTGTCAGAATGGCTACCATCAATACATCAACAAACAAGTGCTGGTGAGGATGTGGAGAAAAGGGAGCCCTCGTGCACTGCTGGTGGGAATGCAGACTGGTGCAGCCACTGTGGAGAATGGTATGGGGATTCCTCAAAACATTAAATACGGAACTGCCATTTGACCCAGTGATCCCACTTCTGGGAACAGATAGAATTATGTTTATGTTGCTTGTTGGTTACTTGCTGAAGTGACAATTTGGATATATTGGGTTGGATAGGATATATTATTAAAATTAATCTCACCCTTTTACTTCTACTTTTCAATGTTGGCTACTAGGGAACTCTAGGCTCCTTACGTGCCTGCAGGCCGTGCCCGTGGGACCTGCTCTGAGATACTATCAGGAGGGCGAGGACTTGGCAGCGAAGCCCGAGACCTGCGAGCCGCCCTGTGGGAAAAGCCTGGCCATGCGGGGGAGAAGGGTCAAGTCCAGGGGGTCAGCTCCTCAGCCTCGAGAGTCAACCGTGGCCTCCCCTGCTCCCTCCAGTCCCTGCCCCACTGTCCCTGGGTTGGACCCTCCCCTGCCCCAAGATGGCGTCCCCTGGGGCAAACAGCCTGACCACTGAGCCTCAGTGAGCTACCCTGCCCGAGGGTCTTCGGAAGGCTTCTTAGAGATGCAGGCAGAGCGCCTGGCCCAGTGGCTCTGAGTGGCATTTCTCTGGGTCTGCCCGCTTCTGGAAAGCCCGACTATTAGTGAACCACAGACACAGCAGATAGGGAAACACGCCTTGAACTCTAAGGTGCCCGGCAAAGGTGCGGGTTCTCTTTCAAGGGCCACCTCTTTGATGGCAGCCAGATGCCAGCCACTGAGAAGCCCTTTCGTGTCACCCAAGCCTCCGACCCCACCTGGCAACAGGCTCAGGTGTAAAGGCTTCCTGCCTCTTGCTGGTCTGCAGGCAGCTGGAGGCCAGGGACCCAGGGGCCCAGCCTTGGACCGGCCGCACCCGGGCTCTGCATGGCCAGTGAGCCCCCAGCAGCAACCCCGGGAGGAATCAAACAAGGGCTGGGTACCTGGCGGGAAGGAGGGAGAGGGAGGAAGAGCATGAGTACGCGCAAGAGGAGTGTGTGGCTCTCCCCTCGGCTCACCTGGCCTCATCCTGGTCTTCCTGAACTGCTTGTAGATGAGGTACATCTTGTCCAGGCAACACTGAATCTGCTGGATGCTGTGGGCAAGAGACAGGGACCAGGTGATGGAAGAATCAAACAGCACAGAGCACCGGGGGAGGGAGGGGCTGCGATGGTGGGGGGACGAGGCGGGAGCTGTCTGCCTGCAGAGGAGCCTTCATGTCATGGTTTTGGGGGGCGATCCGTGAGTGGGGGTGACTCTCTGGTCTCTAAGCTTTCTGAGGCACCTTGAGGCCAACCAGCCAGCTGTCGTTCTCGTGTTTATTCTCTCTCTCCTTCTCTCTGTCCCTCTCTCTCTCTCTTACACACACACACACACACACACACACACACACACGGTGTTGAATAAGATGAGAGCGAGAAACAGCCAAGAGGACAGACGGGCGAGTGGCGTTGGCTACATGGGAAGGTCTGAGAGGAGACGGGAAAGGGTCCTGGACCCTGAAGCGGAGAGTCCGGAGTGGCAGCGGTGGGAGCGGAGCAGACACCTCTGGTGGCCTGGGAAGGGCAGAGGGGGTGCCTCCTGGCACACGGAGGGAACTAGTGCCACAGCCAACAACCCTCCTTTCACACAGTCATGACCCCATGTTCTCGGTCCTGCCCGGAGGCCAGGGAACGAGGGAGGTGACTTCCTGGGCCTGCAGTTCAAGGTCATTATGAGCTCCCCCTCCCCTTTCCGGGCTGGACAAACACTCTGTTTGAGATGTTGGGGGTGTGTGTTGGGGGGGGTCTTCCTCACCCTCAGGCCTGTGTAGCCCCACTTCCTCCCCGCAGCTCCTCTCGTGACCCCGGCCCAGCTATTTCTGGAGCTGGATCCGGGCGGCACCAAGCTTGTCCCCAGGGCTTTCCGGGTCCCCGGCGCCTGCCCTCCCAAGGACAGGGGGTGGACAAGACCTCAGCTCGGTCTTCCTCCCAAAGGCTGGGCCGGATGTGCCCTCTGATCTTAGAAAGGCGACCCCCACGCGCACACTGCACGGGACACAGTCCCCTCCAGAGGACCCGGGACCGTCCGCTCCGTGTGGGACAAACGAGCAGAGAGCCTCGTGTCGGCTTCGGTCAGTCCCGCAGCCCAGACACCTAACAACGGGCCCTGCGGGTCCCAGCGCGTTTTACATCCAGAATTAAGGACGTGGGGCTAAGGTCCGGGCAGGGGCCGGAGGACGCCCTGGTCAGGGCGGGACACTGCCAGGCCACAGTGAGTGGGCACCTTGCGTCTGTTACAAGGGGGACTGAGGCTGTAAAAGCTGTAACTCCCCGGTGAACCCCAGGAACGAGGCCTTGGAGGTGGGTGACCCCGGCCCGATGCCCTAGGTGGTCACTTGTCACTTACTGGCAGGAACTCAGGGCACAGTAGCCCCCCTGAGGGCATAATGGCAGTGCCGCTGCCTTGAGGGTGAAACGAGATGAGTAGGAGGGCCTGTCCAGGGGGCGGATGCAAAGCAAGGGCTCAGAACGGGGAGGGAACCAAATTCGTCTCTTACTTAGAACTGTTGCCCCTGCTACGATTTTGAATTCTCTCTCTAAACCCCCAGATCCTTTTCTCCCTCTGGCTAGTCCCAGGGCAGGGTCTTGCTTATCCCCAGATCCCCACCATGATCCCATGCCGGGCCTCATTGCCAAGGCGAGGGAGAAAGCAGGCTGACGCCGAACCGGCTACCGGAGCTGCGCGCCCCGCCCCCGCCCCCGCCCCCCCAAGAAGGGAAATCCCACAGACCTTCTGTCCTCATGTACCTGATCCCGGCTCTTCGCCAGCTCCGAGCTCAGGCTGCTCAGGATCGTCTGCTTCTCCGTGACGTTGTGGGAGAATAAGGAGAGGACCTCGGCCAACTGAAGGCAAAGAGGCCTCAGCTCAGGGCTCCGCGGGGAGCCTGGCCCGACCTCTGCCCCCTGCTCTGCTCCTGACGCGCCCGGCCCCGCCTCACTCACAGTCCGCAGCTGAGACCTCAGCTCCGCGGCCCTCTTCAGCTCCTGGACCTCAGGCATCCCGGCCATGTTGCTGAACCTCGAGGGAAGGACAGAGAAGGACGCATTTGGGGCATGGCACCCCTGGGACAGCACACTGGCTTGTGGGGTATCGGGGGAGTCTTGTGGTTGGGGCAGGGGAACCAGCTTGAAGAGGCCCCTAGTCACCCACATGGTGACATGGCTGAGCACTGCAATGAATAAAGATTGAAGCGGATCGGAATAAGCTGAATCTATGAATATGCACGAGTCCACATGCAAGGCAACTGTTCAAGACCTTCTTACTTGGAAAATTTGTAACTAAAGGAAAAGAGTCAAGTTTCTGTCCAGTAGACCAAGCATGTCAAACGCAAAGGCTAACACGGGCCAAATAAACGAGGCATGCGGCCCGCGAGTTTGACATGCTCGCAGTAGATACTGTATTTCCTGACAACCAATAGTTTATTGACGAGGGAAAAGCTGTATTTTATAGAATACCAGCCAGTCATGTGCCAGGACTTGGAATCCTAGCGTCGTGCTGCCCCGGTGAAAGTATCACTTTTAAAGTGACCGATGATGACTCAGGTATGGCCATTTGTGTGGTGCCGAAGTAACATCACACGGATTATTTCACAGGAAAGAAACCAGGCTGTCCCCACCCTGTTGTGCAGCACCCCCCACTCCAATCCCCTTGCTCCTGGGTCCAGAGCAAGTGGGCAGGCAAATACGTCAAAAGCTTCCTCTACACATTTCTTTCCATTCAAGATCCCACAATAGACCCATAGGTCATTTTATTGGGGTTTAACCTGCCAACTGGACCCTCCGGGACCTCCATGTGTTCTCTCCTCCCTTCCCCACCCCTTCTCCCTACTCCAACTTCACTCTGGGATATTTTCATCATAACAGTGGGAAACTTACCAGCACCCCCCGCCCTGCAAATCCCCCAAACCCCCAAACATCCCCCTTCTCTGTCTCGGCACAGGACCTTCCAAACGGAGGTATTCGCTCTCATTATGGCCTGAAAAGCCTCACCTCTTCCAGGAAGACCTCTGCGGTTGCCTGTGCCCATCTCCAGTTTCCCTTTACCCAACCATCCCGCCCTCCTCCGGGCCCCTCTGCGTGCATGGCACCACAGCTGTCCCGGGACCCCTTGCTGTGCCTTGGAGTCCCTGGCATGGCTGAGCCCCCCTCAAACAGCGCCAGAGCGCTGCCCTCTTCGCTGTCGCTGTTTGAGGGGGCTCAGCCATGCCAGGGACTCAAACCCTGTCTTCCCACACTGCCACCGCCCGTCTGCTCCATCATCAGCACTGCTGCTGCCAAGGCCGGGAGGCAGGCCAGGCTGCAGTGAGTCAGCCGCTGCTGGGAAACTCCCGGGCCTTCCTGCGGACGTGGGCCCGGGCATAAGGGGGGGGGGGGGCACCGGGCATGCTTGGCACTGCCTCTGCTCCTCTGTCCCCACGTCTCCTCCCCGTGGGCAAGGCTCAGGCCACCGGCAGCTCCCTGGGCTGCGGAGCCCCATCCCCACCTGCCCCATGGCCCATGCCTTCCGGGATCTGA
>NW_005871193.1:1741606-1744355 GCF_000147115.1 Myotis lucifugus | reverse complement strand
AGGGCTCTGGAACCTCGTGAAAGTTGTGCCTACAAGCCTCGTAGGGATATTGCATTTAAGGGGGGTATGCAAAAATTAGAACCCAGAATTGGGGGGTCGCCCTTGTGGGCCCCCCAAGGAAACGGATCCACATCCTGCCTCTGGGAGGAGAAGGGAGTGGAGGAGACAGAGTCCAGCGGGCGTGGCTCTACTCACGAGTCCTTAAAGGCCAGGCCCTAGGGATCTCAGTGGCCACGCTACACAGCGTCAGGGGGCTCCTGCGGTCGTGTGGGCGATGTGCTGTGCTGAGAGGCTGGGCTCGAGCACACAGAGGTGACCCTCAAATAGGTACTCCTGGTTCTGGGGGGCCACGCTGGTCTGCTCGTACACGACCTCCAGGAAGATGGCTATCCTGGGCACGCCAGGGGGAGGGGGGACAGCAAGGAGAGGAAGTGTCAGCAGGGGGACCCACACCCCAGCTAAGACTGCATCCATGCGAAGGGCGCAGCTCCTCAGAGGAAGGGACCGGGTGACTTTTCTTTCTTATCAGTGGTGGCGAGACCAGGGGAGAGCTCGTGTGTTTCAGTGGATGGAGGGAGTGGAAGCAGAACTCAGGAGCCCCATAGCCGGCCTCTGCCTTGGCACCTCTTCCCACTAAAACGCACCCGGTTCCACAAAACTCTCCAGCCACCCATCTGGGAACCACCGGGCAGGCACCCCACCCAGGGATCATAACGCACACGAAGCCGCGTGGGCGTGCGCTGAGTCGGGAGCAGCTGCGAGGAGGCCTGGCTCACGTTAACTCGGTGGAACTAGGACTTTCGTAAGTGAAATCCCCCAGCTACGCCAAGGCAGCCTGACAGTGGGGTTTGAGATGGGACCCAGGAGCACCCGCATCGAAACACTCCCCAGGACGCCGCCTCGGACGTGCCCGTCTGCCTGGGCAGAGAAGGTCCTGGGCCTCCCTCCAGCATGGTGCCCACTCACGTGTTGTGGGCGTGGATGTAGACGTGGTGCAGGACGGCCTGGGGCAGCGAGAACACGTGGACGATGACTCGCTGCAGGATGTCACTGGTCTCCGCGAAGAACTGGTCGAAGCCCCAGCACTTGGCCGGCTCCACCTCCAGGATGTTGGCCAGGACGGGCACCAGCTGGCTCTGCAGGCCCCTGCCCCCGGGACATGGGGGCTGTCAGGGCCGGGAGCCCAGCCTTGTCCTCCTTGAGTAGGTGACAGGGGCATCCCAGGAGGACGTCCTGAGAGCCAGGACCCAGGTGGTGACAGAGGGTGGGATGGGGAGGAAGGGCTGGGAGGACTGTCCAGCTTCCGGATGGAAAGACTGAGGTCAGAAAGGGAAGGTGGTGGGCAGATGCGAGGGGCCCTGCCGGGACCGGCCTCAGCCGAGAGGACGCCCCACCCAGACGCGTCTGTGTCTGACCCTCACATGGACAGCTGGCAGGTGATGGGGAGGGCGTAGCTCCACTCCAGGGGCCCGTTCTCCTGCCTCTGGGTGCCTGCAATGGCCCCGGACGGCTTCTCCGTGGTGATCCGGTACCTGGGTAAGTGAGGTAGGACCAGGTCAGTGGGACCTCCAGACCATCACGCGTCAGAGGGTGACAAACTCAGCATGGAGGGCTCAGAGCCCTGGTGCAAGCCCCCCAGCTACTCCACGGCAGCCTGACAATGGCATTTGAGAGTCCTGGCTCTCAGCCAACCAGAGCACCTGGCCTCAGTGCTCCCCAGTCCAACCCTGCTGCCCCCACTGTCCAGCCCCTCTGTCCCCTGGCGCGCATCCACAGCGGGCCTGCCTCCACACCTCTGCGTGAGCTGTGCTTGGCCCAGATATCCTCCTCCTCCACGTCACTGTTCTCTTTCCTTCAATGTCCAACCCGCCCGACAGCACCATCCGTGCCCTTTCCCTACCCTCAGCAGCTCCCGCACGGCTGACCCGAGCGGAGGGCGGGTGCATGGACCTGCCTGTGCGTCAGCCTTAAATCTCTCTGCTCTGGGCCATGCACACAGTGGGAGCGGCACTGTCTCCAGCTACTTCTGTATCAGACAGCTGGGCCTGGGAGGACCTGGGACCTGGATGCTGGTCTTGCCCTCCTCTGCCCTGACAGTCAGTGTCCCTGGAGCCCCGGTTGAGGTGAGGTGAGCAGCCAGTGGGGGGCTAAAGGGAGGCATGGAGCTCAGATAAGGGGTCTGGCTGGTCCCCGTCAGCCAGGTGTTGATAGGCAAGGATGTTAGAGGAGCCGGGTCGGGTGGCCAGAGGAGAACCACAGAGTTAGAGGCAGAAGCGGGGACATGGCAGGGCCAGGGAGGGAGGCCAGGCCCCGGACCCTGCCCGCGGCCCACCGTACATGATCTCCTTGTTGCGCCGCGGCCCCCCAAAGGGGATGAAGGGCAGGCTGCCAGTGGCGGCATGGTACAGGGTCACCCCGATGCTCCAGAGATCCACGGTCACCCCAAACGACTTCTGCTGGGGCTTGCGAAGCACGGCCCGCTCGTACATGTCAGGGTGCTGCCGGAGAACCAGAGGGCGGCCATGGAGGGAGAGGGCGCGCGGGGGCTGTGCCCGCCCAGCAGACCCCTTCCACTGCCTTCTGGTGGCAACAGACCATCAGAATCCACCCCTGGTGTTATCTTTACATAAATTTTTATGTAGCTTAATGGATTCAAAATGTATACAAGTAATAGATAAGGTGTTTAAAAAATGATACCTATGTAAGTTTATAGAAACTTGCATATGCCAAGGTATGTAATGTTTAGCCA
>NW_005871193.1:1737333-1739451 GCF_000147115.1 Myotis lucifugus | reverse complement strand
GTTGCTGCTCTGGCTGCCCTGCTGCTGAGCACGTGACCAAGCCTCTATTAGCGTGTGACCCGACTCTTCCCAGCCTGCGAAGGTCAAAGTCAAGACCGTCCTCTGCCCGGGCACTGCACCCACCGTCTCCTCCACCGCGAAGAGCTTGACGATGTTCTGGTGATTCAGCTTCCGCAGGACCTCGAACTCCCTCACCTGCACCTCTCGGGGCCGCAGGTAGCTGGCGGCGTTGAAGACCTTCACAGCAACCAGCTCCCCGGATTTCTGCCATCGGGACAGAGGGGGCTGCTAGGGGCTCTGGCGGGGACAGTCCATTGTCTGGGGAGCACCCTCACCCCAAGCCTCCTCCTTCAGCCTCGTCGGGCAGCCTAACACCAGACATGAGCCACGACAGCCCGGATGGGGATGGGCTCCCCCAGCTCCTTCCCGCGCTCAGAGGGTACCCAGCCATCCCAGTACTGAGAGGTGACAGGGGCTCAGCACACCGGACACCCTGCTGTTCCTACATTTGCTGTCACCTCCCCGGTGTCAGCTTTGTGTTCCCATCACTCGCCCCAGTTCCAAACCGCCTAACGGAGGGACCAGGCCGAGGAACCCGCCGCAGCTCCCACACTTCTGCCCAAACCCCCAGTGTCCCTGACCCCAGAGTGTGCAAGGCCAAGTCCAGAGGCCTCTGCCCAGCCACACACCGCCTGGCTGCCCACGAGGGTTGGCTGGGCCAGAGGGGGCCACGGGGCCAGGGCTGGGCCCTACCTTGTTCCGAGCCTTGTACACACTGGCAGTGGCCCCCTGGCCCAGCAGGTCGTCCGTGTGCCACAGGTAATTGGCTGTGCTCTGCATCTCCTGCCCTCGGCTGCCGGCCACCTTCTGCCTAGGAGAACATTCAAGAGTCCGGGATTCCATCACTGACCTGGGATGAACACGGGGGCCTGGCCGGTAGCTGAGCCCGAGATCATCCCATGAAGGGCCCTGTTCCCAGAGGCGAGGGGGCAGGGGAGGTATGCAGCACAGAGAGGGGAAGTCACTTCTCCAAAAGCAAGCACAGCCACCAGGCCCTCACCCACAGCCCAAGCCCGTCCCACCCCAGGGCATCCCACCTGTCCCCTGCCCCCACACCCCCTTCCCAAACCGCCATTCTGCAGAGACAAACCCTTTTCTCTGTCACCTCTCCCAGGGACCGAGAATTCTGGGCTTTGGCATCCAGGCCTGGGACTGTCCCAGGAAGCAGAAATGTGCTAGAAGGAAGAGCCCCAGGTCAGGCAGTGGCAACCACACCACCAGAAATCTCCAGGATTGCAACACGAGCCCGGAGCCCCGCCCCGCCCACTCGCCTGAGTCCACTTCCTGGTGAGCTAACGGCTGGCGGCTCCAGGCGGCCAGCAGGGCCGGGTCAAGAGGACCAGCTGCAGAGTGGGTGTGCGCGTGAGAGGGCGTGTGCGTGTGTGCGGGCCCGCGTGTGTGTGTGTGTGTGGGGGGGGGGGGGTGGAGGAGGCAGGAGATCATCAGGAGCCCTGGGGAGGATCTGAAACCCTCTCTAACTTTGTTCCCCATCTTTGCTTCCATCCTCTTCTCTCCAAAAGCCAGTTCCTCTAAATCAGCGGTTCTCAACCTGGGGGGCGCGACCCCTTTGGCGGTCGAACGACCCTTTCACAGGGGTCGCCTAAGACCATCCTGCATATCAGAAATTTACATGACGATTCATAACAGTAGCAACATTACAGTTATGAAGTAGCAATGAAAATAATTTTATGGTTGGGTCACAACGGGGGAACTGTATTTAAAGAGCCAGAAGGTTGAGAACCACTGCTCTAAAGCAATGAGCTCGAGTGCAGCCTGAGGAGCTCCACTCCGGCCTCCGAGCAGCAGTGGGGGCAGGTCGCTGCGCACGACTGGGAGAAGGGCCTCAGAAGAAGCCGGAATAGAAAGGCTTCTTCTTCTGACTCACAGGTTTCTCAACCCCGCTGTCACCCTCTGGGAACTGGGCTTTGAGCCGGCTCTCTGCCATTTTTTTTTATTGGAAAAATTTGAAAATGTAAATTTTTTGGGCCAGAGGGCCACTTCATGAGGTCCGGGGGGCAATTTCTGGCTTAAAGAAAAGGAATTCGTTGTTTGCATTTT